>NW_028234440.1:22991386-23033886 GCF_977035675.1 Penaeus japonicus
CACACACTCAGACTCACACTCAACTCACACACTCACACTCTAACTCACACCAACACCTACAATCAAACTCCACACACACACACACCAACAACACCTCACACACACAACAAGAAAATACAGACTCTCACATACACTCTAACACACAATCAACACACTCTCACCCCCTCCCTCCATAAAACACCTCTCAAACACTCACACCATACTATCACACACAAAACTCACACTAACACCACACACCAACTCCCTAACATCCTCTGTATATCACACTCACTATAAAAAACACACATTAACATCTATATCCCCCACACACACACACTCACTAATGATTATTACGCCAATCACACTATAGCTATGACACTAAAAAATATCCTAATCTAACTCTCTCATAAAAAAATATCACTCTCCACAACTCACAAAAAATGTATCAAATCAGTCTAAAACAATCAGAGAAGTCTATAACCTATAACTCTCACAAACAAACACTCTCTAACACACAATCAAACACTCTCTATAAAACTGACCACACCGCTGACAAGACATTATGATACAACACACACCTCACACTCAACAACACAACACACACACACACCACACTCACACACACACACACCTCACAGACTTTCAAACTAACACACCCAGTCATATCACACACAACCCCACCACACAAACACACACACAACACACCACACACACACGTCGCGCTAGCTATCGCGCTCTCTCTCTACACTCTCTCGCTCGCTCGCGCTCGCGCGCTCTCGCGCTCTCGCTCTCCTCTCTCTCCTCTCTCTCTCACCCCCCACACACAAACACTCAAACTCACAAACACACACCACACACCCACACACACCACACCACACACACCCACACCACACACACACACACCACCACACACACACATCACTCCACACACACAAACACACACACACACACACACACACACGCATACATCACACACACACCCACACACACACAAACACACACACACACTGTACACACCACACGACACACACACAGACACACACACTCACACACTCACTCTCACTCACACACACACACTCACATCACTCCCTCCCCCCCCCCCCCCCCCCCCCCCCCCCCCCACCCCCCCCCCCCCCCCCCCACATCACATTCACTCACTCACACTCTCACACACTCACACACACACACACACACACACTCACAAATATATATTATATGTATGAGATATATATATATATATATTATATATATATACATCATATATATAGATATGATATAGATAGATATATACACACAACACTCACACCCACACACACACACATCACACATGGGGGGGGGTAGCTACGGGCCGAGCGTAGCCGATGCCGTCACAGTTACATAAGAATCACTACACTAAGAGCGGACGACAACAAACAAGAAATACATAAACTAAACTTATAATTGATAAATATATATACTATATATATATAAATGGAGGAGGATTATATAAATATTATAATATATTATATATAATACAAATCACCCACACACATACACACAAACACACACACACACTCACACACAGACAACACAGTATAATTTATATAGAAGTATATATGTTTTAAGATAATATATATTTATATAATTTAATATATTTAAATAGAAATAGTATCTTATGTATAATAAAAATAAAAAATAATGTAGATATAAATATATATACTTTACGTTTTTGTTGGTATCCCTGATATTATTTGTTGTTCTTCTATAAATTCTTTGGATTTTCCTTACTTTGCGAAAAAAAAAAAAAAAAAAAAGCATTATACATTGTTCAGGGTACTGTTGCCCAATAAGTACTCTTAAATGTTTTGTGGGTCCCTTTTCTGATTATTTTTCTTTGTTAATCTTAAGAGACTGGAAACGAATTCTCCTTGTATGATCTGGTCTTGATTTGTTGTTCGTGGAAAAAAAAAAAAACCGGCTGCCGGAATAAATAAAGAAAAAATAAACCAAACGTTTCAAATGGAGTGTATCGTAGATTAGGCCTCATACTTGACCCTTTGAACGCTCTGTCAGTGGCTAATAAACAATGGATACTTACAATTTATTAAATAGTTAGGCTTGAGCAGGGAGCAGCTCTTATAACACAACATGGCCCAAGTTTTCATATCTTTGCCAAGCTCCTTTTATGCAATATGCAAACTTCGGGGGATGAGCTTGGATCCAGGCTTCGAAAACCGGTGTCGGCAAGAGGTCACTTTAACCTAGCAGGTCACTATAGGCTGGGCAAGGAGCAAGTTTAGTGAGGGAATAGATACCCGGTCTGTTAGTCACCCATTGTCAATGATGCACAGTGTGAAGCGAATCCGGCTCCATGTTGATCGATGTCGTCCGCTTTCGACGTGAGAGGTAAGGGAGTGTCACAGGTAAGCACCGTGGAGATTCAAGTGGTTGGTTTGTTCCACAAGTGATTAACAATGGGACATTCAAATATGATTTAAAGAACAGATTTTTTTGTTTTTTTTTTTTTTTTTTTCTTTTTTTTTTTTTTTTTTTTTTTTGTGAAAGTTGGGACACAATTCGGTGGTAGAGTGGCTAGGCTCAGATCGCTGGTCGCAGGTTGGATGATTCTCCAGGACGCAGCGGCCCGGAATAGCGTACGTGGACAATTCCTGGGGAAAGTAACTTGGAGGAGGTGAGAGAGAGGTCAGAGTGGACAGACCAAGCGTGCCGTAGGTGTGTGTTTTGCACAGTACGGTTTGTCCTGTTGAGTTGGGAAGTAATCAGGTCTAACGCACGTTTCGTTCTTGTCATCGTTCTTACAGTCTGTTTTCCTCTGATCTGTCAACAGGAAATGGTAACATGGAACATGCTACATTACTTGCTTGCGTTTTGTTGGAAATAAATTGTCTGATATCGTTAGTTATTTGTGGATACGACATTTCAAATTTATAATTTTAGTGATATTATTTGAATAATGTAGATCATATGTCGCATTACTCATATAGATCCCAAACATGAACTGATATTATACAATACAAGCACACAAAAAGACAACGCTTTGAGAACAAACATTCTAGTCTGATCCCATGAAAAAAACTCAGACAGGATCTTAATTAATAATTTAGCACTCTTAGCATGTTTATCCCAAATACATAAGAATGTTATCCACATGCCTTTGAAATTGCCACAAAAAAAAGCACAGGTTTGCGTGATACAAACCTTGGTCGACCCCACCTTCCCTTTTGACATTTCTATTATATACACACAGATATATTCCTTAAGTAATAGCTTGAATAATTACTACATATAGATAAAGACATTGATTTTTAGCCACAGGTACAACATGTAATTAAAACATATGCTATTCAGTGGACAGACCAGAAGAAACTGACTATAATGTTCCTTAGATATGCAAAAGGTGTCATCCATTTAACCTCCGATTACCTTCAATTTCTTTTTATCTTTCCTCCCCTTCACCTCTTCCTTTACTTCCTTCATTCCATTATTTTCAATCGATTGATCCTCTGCTCCTCTCAGCCGTCGCAGCGACCTTTTAAAACGCCAAAGAGCAAAGAGCTTCGACCCTCCTTGGAGAGCTCACTCCCTCTTCGGCCTTAACTTTCACCCGATGGTCTTCGCTCGGGGAATATCACCTTCGAACTATTAGATGGCTTCAGACGATGCTCTCGCGTCGGGTAGGCGTATACCTTGCCCGTTCGACTCAGTTTCGCTGTTTGAAGGGGACTGGAGGAGACAGGGGAGCGGGAATGAGTTCTATCGTGGGGTGCGTGTATTTGTTATGGGTAGATAGTGTTTCTCCGTCCTATTTGTTTGTAAACTGTCGTGTGACATAGTGTGTGGGGGGGGGGGTAACCCGGTCCTTTTCCTGGAGGCTGTGTCCGTAGGTGCACACACACACACATACACACACGCACACAAACACACATAAACAGACACACAAACAAATACACACACATAAAAAACAAACACACACATAAACACACACACAAATACACACACACACAAACACACTATAAACAAAAACACACATAAACACACACTATTAACAAACACAGAAACACACATAGAGATGTATACTGGCGTGTTTTTATTTCTTCTTTACTTCTGCTCTCTCCTCCCCCCCCCCCCCCCCCCCCCCCCCCCCCCCCCCCCCCTCCCCCCCCCTCCCCCCTCTCTCTCTCTCTCTCTCTCTCTCTCTCTCTCTCTCTCTCTCTCTCTCTCTCTCTCTCTCTCTCTCTCAAAAAAAAAAAAAATAATAATAAAAAAAAAAAATAAACACACACACACAAATACACACACACACACAAACACACACAGATACACATGAACATACACACTACAAACAAACACACACATAAACATACACTACAAACAAACACACAAACACAAACACACACACATAGAGGTGTATACTGGCGTGTTTTTATTTCTTCTTCTTTACTTCTGCTCTCAAAAAAAAAGAAAAAAAAAAAAAATCCGGCGTAGATCCATCTCCGCCTCGCTCGTCTATCAGTCCATCTCGTCAACAAAAAACACGGTCTCTCGATTACCAATAACTGACTTACAAGCTGCCAACCCTTAACCTACTTGACTTTATTGCTAACGAAAAAACGATGTATATTAATTTCTTTCTCCCTCCTTCTCCCCCCCTCCCCTCCCTTCGCGGATTTCCCTATTTCCTCCCTTCGTGAATGACCTTCATCCGCAAGACTCATCGCTTCGTTACTCCTTACTCACTCTCATTACTCACTCTCATTACTCACTCTCATTAGTCAGCCGATCATTACTCAGTCTCATTACTCAGCCGATTCTTATTCACTTTCATTACTCAGCCTATCATTAGTCAGCCGATCATTACTCACTCTCATTACTCAGCCGATACTTACTCGTCCGGGAGATTCGGAATAGTTATTCACTCTCCCGCGCATCATATATTTCGGTCGCCAGGTTTTGTTTATTCATTTGTAACTCATTATCATTTGTTCATACATGTATGTCCTTCCAAAACACACACACAGACACAGATACACACACACACACAAGCTGCCAACCCACACACACACACACACACACACACACACAAACACACACACACACACAACTCAATCATTATTATCATTGTTATTGTTATTGTGTTTATTATTCAAATTATTATTGTTATCATCATTCTTACTGTTTCTACTATTACATCATCAATATCACTATGATCATTATTAATTTGTTATTATCATAATAATTATTATCATTATTACTATCATTGATATACTTTTTACCATTATCATTATTATTTTCAATATTATTATCATTATCATCATCATAATTATGCTGGTTGTTATCAATATCATTATTGTTATTATTATTACAATTATCCTCATTGTTATTATCATTATCATTATTATCATCATCATTATTGTCATTATCATTATCATTGGCATTATCATCATCATAAGTATTGTTGTTATTATTATGATTATCATTATTGTTACTATCATTACCATTCTTTTATTATTGTTATCATCATCATTATTAAAACCACTATTGTCATTGATGCTATAAAAAGAATAGTTCTATAATTGTTTTCATTAAATTAATCCTTATACGATAATGTGTCTAAACTAAACGGAACCACAAACAAAGAGATATGAAGTTATTAACATGGAAATATACGGTTATCTGCTTATCACTGCATAACAGAAAGCATTCCGTCGAGGCCATACGATCTTAAGCTTTAAGCCACATTTTTGTCGACCCCACCCCCCCCCCCCCCCCCCCCCCCCCCTCCCACCCCCCCCCCCCCTTTCCCCCCCCCCCCCCCCCCCCCCCTTACAAATCTTAAGCCGGCTTTGAATAAAAAATCGGGTTGAGTCTGGGTGTCTGTCGCGACCCCTCCCCCCTCCCCCTACCCTTCTCCCCCCGCGACTTTTCCCCGTTTTTGACGCGTCAAATCTTGAGCGTAGCGTTGATGACGTCACAAGCGCGCTTGTCGACCGTGTTTTGAGATACGGTCAAGCTCAAGCGTGACGTCATATGTAAACAAATACAATGGTTTCATCGGTGTATCACTGTCCTTGGAAGTTTTTTTTTTTTTTTTTTTTTAATAGATTTAGAAAGGATGAGACAAAAATAGGTGAGTCATCAATAGTATTGATACTGTATATATGGCATGACTTATTTTTGGATCAGAAATTATGTGAGATTGCATTACAAACGTAGACTGTAGGTGAATTAAAAAAAAAAAAAGGGCGTGGAGTGGGTTGCACTACTTCTTTTTTTTGACAAAAGTTCTTTCAAAAAGGCTATTATAAAGTTTAGAGGAGGACCTAAGAGTAACATAGATGAATTTATTACCCTATGTGCACCAGACTTTTATTTACATATGACGTCACTAGCCATAGTCGTACACAAGTTTCTGAAAACCAAGCTAGGCTTGAGTTTAACCATCTTAATCCTGCTTTGATCGATATCACGACAAAAATGCGGCTTTACCCACCGAACGAACCCAAAAAATAATAATAATAATAAAAAATAAAAACTGCCTCTGGCCATAATTTTTTTGTTATTGAATCTTGAATCAAATTGTTATTCCATCTCATTTGTGGGGATGTAAAATTGACACAATTGCTTGTTTCATTCATCCTCATTATATTGTATATCAACTCCAGAATTGGATATCGAATTATTTACGCGTGTATAACAAAGCACACGCACTGTAGTTATGTCTTCGCATCCTTCTATAATCACATTCGGTCTGATGTTCCTCCCAAGTTGCAATGATATTTCAAATTCCAAATCTCCGAATGGTATCATGATTATAATGGTACCTTCATTTTTCTATGATGAATTGATATTAGATATAACTGTTTATACAATATTAATTAGTATAGTATTGTAACTTTTATAGTAATCCTATAGTAACTTAGACCAAAGAGAAGGAAGAACCTCTCAAAACATATCAATTGCAATGGAAAATGATAACAGTTTAATTAACAGATATTCTGCGACGGGAATCTTGCCACGTCCCTCCAACAGGCGTTGAGGAAAATACACAAATATTCCTGACCAAAACAGCCATAATACGTGAGTTGAAGTTGAAATTCTCTTACGGAAATATCTTTAGTGTACCTCCACTTTCTACGTAACACTAGAATGAATATCAATTCTAGCATAAAAGTTACTTGTTGTTTCGAAGATGATCGTGATGGATATCCCATAACTTCCCAAGAACTTCCTTCTGCTCTCAGAAAAAAGACAACCTGACTTACATAAGACTTACTTCGTCTTACTACAGAACTCTTCCATCGGCGGTTCTCACCTTGTGGTCCTTGATGACTTTTTCGGTGGCCCACCAAACGTCCACTACATTTACTAATAAACTGAAAATTGATGCATAGATTTATAAGTTCATTGAATATTCAGTATGTATTTTTTTCTAAAAGTAATTGACCACACCTTTTTATTTTTTTTTTTTTTATTTTTTTTTTTTTTTTTTTTTTTTTTTTTTTTGTTTTATATATTTTTTTTTAATTTTTATAAAAGGAAAATGTTAATTGTATACTCTTAGATAGTTTCAAAATTCATGTGATTCCAAGAAATTATATGCCTAAGAAACAGATTTCAGATCAAAATGTTAGCTGACAATATAATTTCCCGAAATTCTATTTTGAAGAAATCTATTTCAAACCCAGAACGCTTATTATCTATGCCTGATTCCCCCAAAATAGAATAGTCCACAATATATTTTAATTGACTTGTAATCCAGTACCTGAAACTTTTACTATTAGAATCCATACTTTGATTAATTCCTGAAAGTTTAAAGAAAGGTGTCTTATTTTGAAAAGAATTCTCTTAATAAGGGTATTGCCTAACGCTGAAGATAGATTACATAAAAGATATAAATAAATTATTTTCTAGGTAAAGGTACATGTGTTTGTTTTGCTAACTTTTCCTTGCATTTGCAGTCTAATGCTCACTGTGCTTTCAACATACACCAAAGCTCCCCTTTGCTTTGAGTGCAAAGGAATTATTCTAAGTAGCTTTCTGATCCTAGAATAAGGAGGTACTGTTAGGATTAATAGACATCTCTTCAACGTGAATTTAACTCTTTTGTAATTATTGTTATCACTATCATTATCACTACAATCATTATTATTATCATTATTGTCATTATTATTACTGTTATTACTATCTTCATCATTATCAGTATTATTATTATCCTCATAACTATTAGTATTATCATTATTACTATTATCATTTTCATCCTTATTATTGTTATTATCAATATCAATATTATCATTGTTATCGTCCTTATTATTATTATTATAATTACTACTATCATCATTATCATGATTATGATTATTATTATTACTATCATCATCATCATCATCATTATAACTATTATCATTACCATTATCATTATTACTATTATCATTGTTATCATCATTATCATTATCATCATTATCAGTATCAATTTTACAATCACCATTATATTATCATTATAATTATCATCATCATTATCATTATCATTATCATCATTATCATTATCATCATTATCAGTATCAATTTTACAATCACCATTATATTATCATTATAATTATCATCATCATTATCATTATCATTATTATCATTATCATTTTCATTGTTATGATCATAAGCGATAATATTATCATTACTATTTTTTTATCATTATTACTATTATTATTGTTACTATTTTCATTATCATCATTATTACTATTATTATTGTTCCTATTACTATTAAAATCACCATCATCATTATTATTATCATTATAATCATTATCATCATAATCATCATCATTAATCTTTTCATTCATATCATTATCATTATCACTATACTTACTATAGCCATATCATTATCATTATCATAATCATCATCTTTACAGATGTTATTATCATAAATTTCAAATAATTTTCATCTACGTATTAATTTATTGTTTCATAGCTGACAGTACCTCCAAGCACCCCCCTCCACCCCCTCCTACCACCCTCGAAAGCAAAGAAAATGGTGCTTGACGTTTGTGAGTTATCTGCCGCGTGTGGTTACGCAATGTTGTCTAATTGATCCGTTGCAGGTGCGTGCGTCATTCTCTCGTGTGGCAACCCGACCGACCGTCTCTCACTATTCTATCAACAGAAGAATAAAGACATGAGTTGCATTTCTTTTTTTCTTTTTTCTTTTTTTTGCGATTTATGTTTTTTGATGTATTTGGTTAATTTCTGTGATGAAGTTTTGTTTCTTGGATTAAAATGCTACAATTTAATCATTAACATTATTAACATTATTATTACTATTATTATCATTATTATTATTATTATTAATTTTGTTATTATACTCTCATTCATTATCTCAGGACGAGTAATTTTTGGCCTTGGTAAGTGCAATATACTTATCATTCATTTCATCATTATCACGATTTTCCTTGTTGTCATATCTCTTCAAATATCTGTTATTGTTTGTTTGTTTTGTCATTATTATCATGACTATTAAAAGTAGCACCGGTAGTAGTAATATAAGACTAAGAGTAAGGCATAGGAGCATAAAATACATACTAGATAAGAAGATAGTAGAAGGAGCAAGATTTTACAGAGTAGGAGCAATAGTAGTAGAAACATCATTATCATTATCACTTCTGATTCATCATCCATCAATATTTTTGTCCTTATTCGTCTAATTACCAGAACGACCTGCAACTTCCTCCTTCGCCCCTTTACCCTTTGCCATTGCTATCCGTGAAAGCAGCAGGTCCTCCTCTCCCCTCGCCCGCGCCCCCTTCAGCTGTCTTAAGGGTATCCGCTCGCTCCCTCATTCTCCCTCTGGGCGTCAAGTGTCCTTCTACTCTATTTCAGGGCATTGTCGTCGAGGACCTCCTCCTTCCCTCCTTTCCTCCTGTCCCCCTCTCAGGCCATCGCTTCCCCTTCTTCTCTCAGCCTCGGCTTTCAACTTTTCTCTAACTCGTTATCTTTTTTTTTTTTTTTTTTTTTTTTTTTTTTTTTTTGATTTTTTTTTTTTTTTTTTTTTTTTTTTTTTTTTTTGTTTTGTACTTATCTCTCTTGGGTTGGATTATGCTTCCTTCGCTGGTGTTCAATTTCTTTTGACTTCGTTGGTTGGGTTTCGTTGCTCTTCGACACTTGTTATTCCTATTTGTTTTTTTCTTGTTTTCTTTTTCCTTTTATTTCGGTCTCTGTCGCGTTTTTTTTTTTTGTTCTTTTTTTTTTAAACTCCTCCTGGATAAGGTGAGAGGATGTTAAATGAGGATAGTAAGGAGGACTAAGCCCAAGCGCAATCCGCGATTTTCCACCGGTTGGCTCCCTCTTCCCTCGGTATTCCCCCGCTTGAAGCCCATCGCCCCTGCCCGCGTGAGTAGGAGAGCGAGGAGAGGACAGAGGAGGACAGACTTACCGCCCTCACAACAGGCCACAAATGAATACATATGAGGGCCGAGATGGACAATATCCTTCATCTCCGTCTCCGTTAAGGTTGTTATTCTCATTCAAAAGTCGATGATGAATAGCCCACCCCGACCTTGTGGATAATTTGTGGATGCTAGCCAACCCCCCCGAGGAACTTCATCACTCCCACTTTGCCGTTATTTTTTCCGTTTTGAATAATATCATCACTGAATTTAGCTGCGCCCACCTAAATCGCATCAGGCCACCTAACTATCTAGTGAAAAGGGGCGAGATAAACCTGTTTGGTTAGTGAGCCTTGTTTTTGTGTGTTTTTATGGTGTTGTTTTTTAATGTTCTGTGTGAGTTGGTTGTTTTAGAGTTTGGTTTTTCGTTCTGGTTGTTTGTCTTCGCAACGGTTGGTTTTCCGGCCACATTGCCCTTTTCGGCAGAGTCACGCTCTCGAAGACACACACAACACATCATCATTCATCAAAATCATCATCATCAGATTTTGACTCATCAGAAAATATTCTCTCGAAACTAATAGAAAAACTCTAGGATATTGATGTATGAGTCAGATTTGGTGAATGTTGTGTTGTTGAAAAACTGAGTAGGGTGAGTATGTGTTACATGTTGAGTACATTATTCTGTGGGTGAACTGTTGTGTGTGTGTGTGTGTGTGTGTGTGTGTATGTGTGTGTTTGTGTGTGTAGATTAAGCCATTGAATATCGCATCAGTTACGAACTATTCCACAGCAGTTGTTACTATCTTAAGGGGGGGTTGGGATTAAGGGGGTTTTGGGTTTATCGTGATTGCATAAGATCTTTGGAAGCTTCACCCAACACTAAGCATTATCTAATCCGTTCATGTACTTTACATACTTTAGGAACAGAGATGATAAAAACTGTTTTTGAGTAGTGTCACCCATCAAGTACTTTGTCTCTTTTTATACGTGTTTGCTATGGCACCACAACTATATCGACTTTTCAGTTGCATGATATCCATGCTTCTAATATATATTTCTTATAGTATATCGCTATGAAAGAATATACATGGATGTATATACTAATCATTAATCCAATATATGCTCCTGATCATAAATCTTTCATTACCATCATTTAAAAAGGATCCCAAATAGATTTCAAATGTCCTCTGGCATTTCTTGGGCATCGAAAAATGCCTCATATATTTACCGATTCTTTTATCCCAGCGATCCCTGTGACTCAGCTTGTAATCTATTACATGTAGCATCTGTAACAACACATAAAGACAAAGTTTATTGATATTTTTGCAATATATCGTTTGTGTAAATATATGCTCTGTACTGTTAAATGGCGCGATAGAAATCGACCACAATTCGCATGATATATATTCATCAGTTTACAAAACAAATGTCTTATAAAAATATGAATATGGTAATAAAAAAAAAAAAAAAAAAAACAGAACGAAAAAAAAAAAATATATATATATATATAATATATATATATATATATATATATATATATATATATATATAAATATATATATATCTGTATATATACATATATATACATATATATATATATATATATATATATATATATATGTATAAATATATATATTATATATATATATATATACATACATATATATACATTCATATATGTATATATATATATATATATATATATATATATATATATATTATATATATATATATATAATATACATCATTATATACATATATATGTATATATATATATATATATATATATATATATATATATATATATATATATATATATATATATATATATATATATATATATATATATACATGTATATACATATGAAAAAGAGAGAGAGAGACAGGCAGACAAACAAACAAACAGAAGGACAGAAAGCCAGAGCCAGAAACAATCCGACACAGAGACACACAGAAAGAGAGAAAGAGAAACAAAGAGAACGAACAAAGCATACACATCAAGTCACATCGTGCGATCGACCACGTGGAAGAGGTTGTGATAAAACAAAGAACCTCCTGATTGCACACACAGGGCGCCGGTCGCACTCTATGAAAAAACACGAAAAAAAGCTCTTGGGTTGCAACGCCCTCCACTATGAATAGGTTTGCAAGAGAAACAAAACAGAAACCAAACGGACAAACGGACAGACGATGTTGATCATGGATGGTTTTGACGGAGGTTTAATCATGATTGATATATGGAATAAATGAGATGAATGAGATGATGAATAAAAGATGTGAATTAAAAGAATTTAGAGGGAAGAGATGTTTGTGTGTGTGTGTGTGTAAATAGATATAGATGTAGGTGTAGATATAGATATAGATATACATATATTTACATAGATAGATAGATGAATAAATAGAGAGAAAGATATAGAGAGAAAGAGAGAGAGAGAGAGAGAGAGTGGATATATATATATAGATATATATATATATATATATATATAGATAGATAGATAAAGAAAGAGAGAGAGAGAGAGAGAGAGAGAGAGAGAGAGAGAGAGAGAGAGAGAGAGAGAGAGAGAGAGTATTTTCTATTTCAATAAATTTTCCCTGGATTAACACTATTTTTCTAGTCATCACTACAAGTATAACCTTAGCTGGCCATCAACATCGCTGATTTAAAAACAACACTGCACACTGTACCATCTGTGTATAACATTCCTCTGAATCATTTATTCGGTACACAAAGATAGGATAATAGGATATAACTTCCATTATCAGTTCATTTCTCAACAGTTCGCCCTTGTCTCTTGTATGACTCTCAGGCCATCGCTTCCCCTTCTTCTCTCAGCCTCGCCTTTCAACTTTTCTCTAACTCGTTATCTTTTTTTTTTTTTTTTTTTTACTTATCTCTCTTGGATTATGCTTCCTTCGCTGGTGTTCAATTTCTTTTGACTTCGTTGGTTGGGTTTCGTTGCTCTTCGACACTTGTTATTCCCTATTTGTTTTTTCTTGTTCTTTTTCCTTTATTTCGGTCTCTGTCGCGTTTAAACTCCTCCTGGATAAGTGAGGATAGTAAGGATAAGCCCAAGCCGCATTTTCCACCGGTTGGCTCCCTCTTCCCTCGGTATCCCCGCTGAAGCCCCATCGCCGGAGGACAGACTTACCGCCCTCACAACAAGCCCACCATGAATACCATATGAGGCCGAGATGGACAATATCCTTCATCTCCGTAAGGTTGTTATTCTCATTCAAAAGTCGATGAATAGCCGACCTTGTGGATGGATGCTAGCCAACCCCCGAGGAACTTCATCCTCCCACTTTGCCGTTTTGAATAATATCATCACTGAATTCCTGCGACACCTAATCGCATCAGGCCTAACTATCTGTGAAAAGGGTTTCCGGCCAATTGCCCTTTTCGGCAGAGTCACGCTCTCGAAGACACACACAACACATCATCATCATCAAAATCATCATCATCAGATTTTGACTCATCAGAAATATTCTCTCGAAACATAATAGAAACTCTAGGATATTGATGTATGAGTCAGATTCTGGTGAAAACTGTGTGTGTGTGTGTGTGTGTGTGTGTGTGTATGTGTGTGTGTTTGTGTGTGTAGATTAAGCCCATTGATTATCGCATCAGTTACGAACTATTCCGTTACTATCTTAAGGGGGGTTTATCGTGATTGCATAAGATCTTTGGAAGCTTCACCCAACACTAAGCATTATCTAATCCGTTCATGTACTTTACATACTTTAGGAACAGAGATGATAAAAACTGTTTTTGAGTAGTGTCACCCATCAAGTACTTTGTCTCTTTTTATACGTGTTTGCTATGGCACCACAACTATATCGACTTTTCAGTTGCATGATATCCATGCTTCTAATATATATTTCTTATAGTATATCGCTATGAAAGAATATACATGGATGTATATACTAATCATTAATCCAATATATGCTCCTGATCATAAATCTTTCATTACCATCATTTAAAAAGGATCCCAAATAGATTTCAAATGTCCTCTGGCATTTCTTGGGCATCGAAAAATGCCTCATATATTTACCGATTCTTTTATCCCAGCGATCCCTGTGACTCAGCTTGTAATCTATTACATGTAGCATCTGTAACAACACATAAAGACAAAGTTTATTGATATTTTTGCAATATATCGTTTGTGTAAATATATGCTCTGTACTGTTAAATGGCGCGATAGAAATCGACCACAATTCGCATGATATATATTCATCAGTTTACAAAACAAAATGTCTTATAAAAATATGCATATGGTATAAAAAAAAAAAAAAAAAAAAAAAAAAAAAAAAAAAAAAAATATATATATATATATATATATATATATATATATATATATATATATATATATATATATATATATATATGTATATATACATATATATACATATTATATATATATATATATATATATATATATATGTATATATATATATATATATATATATATATACATACATATATATAAATATATATGTATATATATATATATATATATATATATATATATATATATATATATATAATATATATATACACATATACATACATATATATACATATATATGTATATATATATATATATATATATATATATATATATACAAATATATATGTGTATATATATATATATATATATATATATATATATACATGTATATACATATGAAAAAGAGAGAGAGAGACAGGCAGACAAACAAACAAACAGAAGGACAGAAAGCCAGAGCCAGAAACAATCCGACACAGAGACACACAGAAAGAGAGAAAGAGAAACAAAGAGAACGAACAAAGCATACACATCAAGTCACATCGTGCGATCGACCACGTGGAAGAGGTTGTGATAAAACAAAGAAACTATTGATTGCAAACAAAGGGCGCCGGTCGAACTCTATGAAAAAAGACGAAAAAAAGCTCTTGGGTTGCAACGCCCTCCACTATGAATAGGTTTGCAAGAGAAACAAAACAGAAACCAAACGGACAAACGGACAGACGATGTTGATCATGGATGGTTTTGACGGAGGTTTAATCATGATTGATATATGGAATAAATGAGATGAATGAGATGATGAATAAAAGATGTGAATTAAAAGAATTTAGAGGGAAGAGATGTTTGTGTGTGTGTGTGTGTAAATAGATATAGATGTAGGTGTAGATATAGATATAGATATACATATATTTACATAGATAGATAGATGAATAAATAGAGAGAAAGATATAGAGAGAAAGAGTGAGAGAGAGAGAGAGAGTGGATATATATATATATATATATA
Organism: Penaeus japonicus; assembly: GCF_977035675.1. Classification (NCBI taxonomy): domain Eukaryota; kingdom Metazoa; phylum Arthropoda; class Malacostraca; order Decapoda; family Penaeidae; genus Penaeus; species Penaeus japonicus. Next base: position 23,007,025 of record NW_028234440.1, read on the forward strand.
TATATATATATATATATATATATAGAGAGAGAGAGAGAGAGAGAGAGAGAGAGAGAGAGAGAGAGAGAGAGAGAGAGAGAGAGAGAGAGAGAGAGAGAGAGAGAGAGAGTATTTTCTATTTCAATAAATTTTCCCTGGATTAACACTATTTTTCTAGTCATCACTACAAGTATAACCTTAGCTGGCCATCAACATCGCTGATTTAAAAACAACACTGCACACTGTACCATCTGTGTATAACATTCCTCTGAATCATTTATTCGGTACACAAAGATAGGATAATAGGATATAACTTCCATTATCAGTTCATTTCTCAACAGTTCGCCCTTGTCTCTTGTATGACTCATTGCGCAATTAACATGACTTAAATACTTTTTCCTCTGGAATTCCTAGCCATCTTCGTATCATTTCCCAGAGCAACAAGATCTGCGAGCACTCCGATTTCATCACCATATAAAGAAAACGGAGTGATAGGGGGTAACTAGAAAATGTTTGTTACGCGAGTTTTTGTCACGTCATTACTGCAGATATTTCTAATTTTTAGAGATTCAAATCCTATATTTTTCGTATACTGTTGGGTAGTGTGAACCACTGACTCTCCCAGGTTATCAGTGGAGAGGGAGTTAGGCTCTGTAAGGCACTGATATTGCATATCATGCGACCCAAGACACTGATTGTTCTTCGCTGTATCAGTTTAGCGTCGTGAAGCTGGCATGCTGTTTGACATGACACTTCCAGGTTCCTGTGTCCGCTTTTGTCTTTAACTATGCAGCCGCCCTGGAAGTTGTGTAATGGAAGCCCTGAGGCATAGAAAGTAACCCAAGATTCCCCCCAACCTTTCTTTTCCTTTCGCAAGATTCCCCCCAACCTTTCTTTTCCTTTCGCAAGATTCCCCCCAACCTTTCTTTTCCTTTCGCAAGATTCCCCCCAACCTTTCTTTTCCTTTCGCAAGATTCCCCCCAACCTTTCTTTTCCTTTCGCAAGATTCCCCCCAACCTTTCTTTTCCTCTCGCAAGATTCCCCCCAACCTTTCTTTTCCTTTCGCAAGATTCCCCCCAACCTTTCTTTTCCTTTCGCAAGATTCCCCCCAACCTTTCTTTTCCTTTCGCAAGATTCCCCCCAACCTTTCTTTTCCTTTCGCAAGATTCCCCCCAACCTTTCTTTTCCTTTCGCAAGATTCCTCCTCCCTTTCTTTTCCTTTCGCAAGATTCCCCCCAACCCTTCTTTTCCTTCGCAAGATTCCCCCCAACCTTTCTTTTCCTTTCGCAAGATTCCCCCAACCTTTCTTTTCCTTTCGCAAGATTCCCCCCAACCTTTCTTTTCCTTTCGCAAGATTCCCCACAACCTTTCTTTTCCTTTCGCAAGATTCCCCCCAACCTTTCTTTTCCTTTCGCAAGATTCCCCCCAACCTTTCTTTTCCTTTCGCAAGATTCCCCCCAACCTTTCTTTTCCTTTCGCAAGATTCCCCCCAACCTTTCTTTTCCTTTCGCAAGATTCCCCCCAACCTTTCTTTTCCTCTCGCAAGATTCCCCCCAACCTTTCTTTTCCTCTCGCAAGATTCCCCCAATCTTTCTTTCCTTTCGCAAGATTCCCCCCAACCTTTCTTTTCCTTTCGCAAGATTCCCCCCAACCTTTCTTTCCCTTTCGCTTAGGTGTGAACGTACTAATTGTTGAAAGGGAGAGTCCTCACCCCCCCCCCCTCTTCCCTTATTTTCTTGCATCATTTTGCTGAAAGACCCCGTTATAACAGCCTTCTGTACGGCCTACTGAAGTTCCTTTCACTTCCTCTTATGCAAAGAATGACCAGAATATTGTGAAGTTCTGTTTGATGTTTATTATGCTGAGAGTAATATATCTTTACGATTTATTGTTTCTTCGCTTAGACTTGTCAGCACGTGCCGATCCCCCCCCCCCCCATCTTTTGAAGATATTTCATTGCTGATACTCTCCAAAATATTTATTTGAAAATGTACTTTTGAAAGATTTTTCATGCTCGATTACGATTATCGAAGGGGAGCTGATAGTCTACCTAAAACGTGTAAAATCTTAATAGCTTTCATTTTCACTCCAATCAGTGTTGCTAAGAAGCCGTGCAAGATGCAGACATATTATTCAGTTAGCTATGCAAGACGTATGTCACTTTAGAAGCATTGCAGGACATACGCATGTTGTTCAGGGAGCCATCCAAACGTATGTCACTTAAGAAGTCGTGCAATGCTTCTCCTGCAGTCGAGAATCCCTCCTGTCCCTTCCTCCTGCAGCCGAGAATCCCTCCTGTCCCTTCCTCCTGCAGTCGAGAATCCCTCATGTCCCCTCCTCCTGCAATCGAGAATCCCTCCTGTCCTTCCTCCTGCAGTCGAGAATCCCTCCTGTCCCTTCCTCCTGCAGCCGAGAATCCCTCCTGTCCCTTCCTCCTGCAGTCGAGAATCCCTCCTGTCCCTTCCTCCTGCAGCCGAGAATCCCTCCTGTCCCTTCCTCCTGCAATCGAGAATCCCTCCTGTCCCTTCCTCCTGCAGTCGAGAATCCCTCATGTCCCCTCCTCCTGCAATCGAGAATCCCTCCTGTCCCTTCCTCCTGCAGTCGAGAATCCCTCCTGTCCCTTCCTCCTGCAGTCGAGAATCCCTCCTGTCCCTTCCTCCTGCAGCCGAGAATCCCTCCTGTCCCTTCCTCCTGCAGTCGAGAATCCCTCCTGTCCCTTCCTCCTGCAGTCGAGAATCCCTCATGTCCCTTCCTCCTGCAGTCGAGAATCCCTCCTGTCCCTTCCTCCTGCAGTCGAGAATCCCTCCTGTCCCTTCCTCCTGCAGTCGAGAATCCCTCCTGTCCCTTCCTCCTGCAGTCGAGAATCCCTCCTGTCCCTTCCTCCTGCAGTCGAGAATCCCTCCTGTCCCTTCCTCCTGCAGCCGAGAATCCCTCATGTCCCTTCCTCCTGCAGCCGAGAATCCCTCCTGTCCCTTCCTCCTGCAGTCGAGAATCCCTCCTGTCCCTTCCTCCTGCAGTCGAGAATCCCTCATGTCCCTTCCTCCTGCAGTCGAGAATCCCTCCTGTCCCTTCCTCCTGCAGTCGAGAATCCCTCCTGTCCCTTCCTCCTGCAGCCGAGAATCCCTCATGTCCCTTCCTCCTGCAGTCGAGAATCCCTCCTGTCCCTTCCTCCTGCAGCCGAGAATCCCTCCTGTCCCTTCCTCCTGCAGTCGAGAATCCCTCCTGTCCCTTCCTCCTGCAGTCGAGAATCCCTCCTGTCCCTTCCTCCTGCAGTCGAGAATCCCTCATGTCCCCTCCTCCTGCAGTCGAGAATCCCTCATGTCCCTTCCTCGAGAATCCCTCATGTCCCCTCCTCCTGCAGTCGAGAATCCCTCATGTCCCTCCTCCTGCAGTCGAGAATCCCTCATGTCCCTCCTCCTGCAGTCGAGAATCCCTCATGTCCCCTCCTCCTGCAGTCGAGAATCCCTCATGTCCCTCCTCCTGCAGTCGAGAATCCCTCATGTCCCCTCCTCCTGCAGTCGAGAATCCCTCATGTCCCCTCCTCCTGCAGTCGAGAATCCCTCATGTCCCTTCCTCCTGCAGTCGAGAATCCCTCCTGTCCCTTCCTCCTGCAGTCGAGAATCCCTCCTGTCCCTTCCTCCTGCAGCCGAGAATCCCTCCTGTCCCTTCCTCCTGCAGTCGAGAATCCCTCCTGTCCCTTCCTCCTGCAGTCGAGAATCCCTCCTGTCCCTTCCTCCTGCAGTCGAGAATCCCTCCTGTCCCTTCCTCCTGCAGTCGAGAATCCCTCATGTCCCTTCCTCCTGCAGTCGAGAATCCCTCATGTCCCTTCCTCCTGCAGTCGAGAATCCCTCATGTCCCTTCCTCCTGCAGTCGAGAATCCCTCATGTCCCTTCCTCCTGCAATCGAGAATCCCTCATGTCCCTTCCTCCTGCAGTCGAGAATCCCTCCTGTCCCTTCCTCCTGCAGTCGAGAATCCCTCCTGTCCCTTCCTCCTGCAGTCGAGAATCCCTCCTGTCCCTTCCTCCTGCAGTCGAGAATCCCTCCTGTCCCTTCCTCCTGCAGTCGAGAATCCCTCCTGTCCCTTCCTCCTGCAGTCGAGAATCCCTCCTGTCCCTTCCTCCTGCAGTCGAGAATCCCTCATGTCCCTTCCTCCTGCAGTCGAGAATCCCTCATGTCCCTTCCTCCTGCAGTCGAGAATCCCTCCTGTCCCTTCCTCCTGCAGTCGAGAATCCCTCCTGTCCCTTCCTCCTGCAGTCGAGAATCCCTCATGTCCCTTCCTCCTGCAGTCGAGAATCCCTCATGTCCCTTCCTCCTGCAGTCGAGAATCCCTCATGTCCCTCCTCCTGCAGTCGAGAATCCCTCATGTCCCCTCCTCCTGCAGTCGAGAATCCCTCCTTTCCCTCCTCCTGCAGTCGAGAATCCCTCATGTCCCCTCCTCCTGCAGTCGAGAATCCCTCATTTCCCTCCTCCTGCAGTCGAGAATCCCTCATGTCCCCTCCTCCTGCAGTCGAGAATCCCTCATGTCCCCTCCTCCTGCAGTCGAGAATCCCTCATGTCCCTCCTCCTGCAGTCGAGAATCCCTCATGTCCCCTCCTCCTGCAGTCGAGAATCCCCAAGTCCCTTCCTCCTGCAGTCGAGAATCCCTCCTGTCCTTCCTCCTGCAGTCGAGAATCCTCCTGTCCCTTCCTCCTGCAGTCGAGAATCCCTCCTGTCCCTTCCTCCTGCAGTCGAGAATCCCTCCTGTCCCTTCCTCCTGCAGTCGAGAATCCCTCCTGATCCTTCCTCCTGCAATCGAGAATCCCTCCTGTCCCTTCCTCCTGCAGTCGAGAATCCCTCCTGTCCCTTCCTCCTGCAGTCGAGAATCCCTCCTGTCCCTTCCTCCTGCAGTCGAGAATCCCTCCTGCCCCTCCTCCTGCAGTCGAGAATCCCTCCTGTCCCTTCCTCCTGCAATCGAGAATCCCTCCTGTCCCTTCCTCCTGCAGTCGAGAATCCCTCCTGTCCCTTCCTCCTGCAGTCGAGAATCCCTCCTGTCCCTTCCTCCTGCAGTCGAGAATCCCTCTTTCCCCGTCCTCCTGCAGTCGAGAATCCCTCATGGCCCTCCCTCCCGCAGTCGAGAATCCCTCCTGTCCCTTCCTCCTGCAATCGAGAATCCCTCCTGTCCCTTCCTCCTGCAGTCGAGAATCCCTCCTGTCCCTTCCTCCTGCAGTCGAGAATCCCTCCTGTCCCTTCCTCCTGCAGTCGAGAATCCCTCCTGTCCCTTCCTCCTGCAGTCGAGAATCCCTCCTGTCCCTTCCTCCTGCAATCGAGAATCCCTCCTGTCCCTTCCTCCTGCAGTCGAGAATCCCTCCTGCCCTTCCTCCTGCAGTCGAGAATCCCTCCTGTCCCTTCCTCCTGCAGTCGAGAATCCCTCCTGTCCCTTCCTCCTGCAGTCGAGAATCCCTCCTGTCCCTCCTCCTGCAATCCAGAACTCCTCCCGTCCCTTCCTCCCGCATTCGAGAATCCCTCCTGTCCCTTCCTCCTGCAGTCGACAACACCCGCGGTCCCTCCTCCTGCAGTCGAGAATCCCTCCTGTCCCTTCCTCCTGCAGTCGAGAATCCCTCCTGTCCCTTCCTCCTGCAGTCGAGAATCCCTCCTGTCCCTTCCTCCTGCAGTCGAGAATCCCTCTGTCCCTTCTCCTGCAGTCGAGAATCCCTCTGTCTCTTCGTCCTGCAGTCGAGAATCCCTCCTGTCCCTTCCTCCTGCAGTCGAGAATCCTCCTGTCCCTTCCTCCTGCAGTCGAGAATCCTCCTGTCCTTCCTCCTGCAGTCGAGAATCCCTCCTGTCCCTTCCTCCTGCAGTCGAGAATCCCTCCTGTCCCTTCCTCCTGCAGTCGAGAATCCCTCATGTCCCTTCCTCCTGCAGTCGAGAATCCCTCATGTCCCTTCCTCCTGCAGTCGAGAATCCCTCATGTCCCTTCCTCCTGCAGTCGAGAATCCCTCCTGTCCCTTCCTCCTGCGGGCGACAACGCTGTCTGTCCCTTCCTCCTGCAGTCGAGAATCCCTCCTGTCCCTTCCTCCTGCAGTCGAGAATCCCTCATGCCCCTTCCTCCTGCAGTCGAGAATCCCTCCTGTCCCTTCCTCCTGCAGTCGAGAATCCCTCATGCCCCTTCCTCCTGCAGTCGAGAATCCCTCCTGTCCCTTCCTCCTGCAGTCGAGAATCCCTCATGTCCCTTCCTCCTGCAGTCGAGAATCCCTCCTGTCCCCTCCTCTGTCAGTCGAGAATCCCTCCTGTCCCTTCCTCCTGCAGTCGAGAATCCTTCCTGTCCCTTCCTCCTGCAGTCGAGAATCCCTCCTGTCCCTTCCTCCTGCAGTCGAGAATCCCTCCTGTCCCTTCCTCCTGCAGTCGAGAATCCCTCCTGTCCCTTCCTCCTGCAGTCGAGAACTCCTATCTGTCCTTCCTCCTGCAGTCGAGAATCCCTCCTGTCCCTTCCTCCTGCAGTCGAGAATCCCTCCTGTCCCTTCCTCCTGCAGTCGAGAATCCCTCCTGTCCCTTCCTCCTGCAGTCGAGAATCCCTCCTGTCCCTTCCTCCTGCAATCGAGAATCCCTCCTGTCCCTTCCTCCTGCAGTCGAGAATCCCTCCTGTCCCTTCCTCCTGCAGTCGAGAATCCCTCCTGTCCCTTCCTCCTGCAGTCGAGAATCCCTCCTGTCCCTTCCTCCTGCAATCGAGAATCCCTCATGTCCCTTCCTCCTGCAGTCGAGAATCCCTCATGTCCCTTCCTCCTGCAGTCGAGAATCCCTCCTGTCCCTTCCTTTTGCAGTCGAGAATCCCTCCTGTCCCTTCCTCCTGCACTCGAGAATCCCTTCTGTCCCTTCCTCCTGCAGTCGAGAATCCCTCATGTCCCTTCCTCCTGCAGTCGAGAATCCCTCCTGTCCCTTCCTCCTGCAGTCGAGAATCCCTCCTGTCCCTTCCTCCTGCAGTCGAGAATCCCTCCTGTCCCTTCCTCCTGCAATCGAGAATCCCTCTGTCCCTTCCTCCTGCAGTCGAGAATCCCTCCTGTCCCTTCCTCCTGCAGTCGAGAATCCCTCCTGTCCCTTCCTCCTGCAGTCGAGAATCCCTCCTGTCCCTTCCTCCTGCAGTCGAGAATCCCTCATGTCCCTTCCTCCTGCAGTCGAGAATCCCTCATGTCCCTTCCTCCTGCAGTCGAGAATCCCTCATGTCCCTCCTCCTGCAGTCGAGAATCCCTCATGTCCCTTCCTCCTGCAGTCGAGAATCCCTCCTGTCCCTTCCTCCTGCAGTCGAGAATCCCTCCTGTCCCTTCCTCCTGCAGTCGAGAATCCCTCCTGTCCCTTCCTCCTGCAGTCGAGAATCCCTCCTGTCCCTTCCTCCTGCAGTCGAGAATCCCTCCTGTCCCTTCCTCCTGCAGTCGAGAATCCCTCCTGTCCCTCCTCCTACAGTCGATAATCCCTCTGCCCCTCCCTCCTGCAGTCGAGAATCCCTCCTGTCCCTTCCTCCTGCAGTCGAGAATCCCTCCTGTCCCTTCCTCCTGCAGTCGAGAATCCCTCCTGTCCCTTCCTCCTGCAGTCGAGAATCCCTCCTGTCCCTTCCTCCTGCAGTCGAGAATCCCTCCTGTCCCTTCCTCCTGCAGTCGAGAATCCCTCCTGTCCCGCCCTCTGCAGTCGAGAATCCCTCCTGTCCCTTCCTCCTGCAGTCGAGAATCCCTCCTGTCCCTTCCTCCTGCAGTCGAGAATCCCTCCTGTCCCTTCCTCCTGCAGTCGAGAATCCCTCCTGTCCCTTCCTCCTGCAGTCGAGAATCCCTCCTGTCCCTTCCTCCTGCAGTCGAGAATCCCTCCTGTCCCTTCCTCCTGCAGTCGAGAATCCCTCCTGTCCCTTCCTCCTGCAGTCGAGAATCCCTCCTGTCCTTCCTCCTGCAGTCGAGAATCCCTCCTGTCCCTTCTCCTGCAGCCGAGAATCCTGCAGGTCCCTTCCTCCTGCAGTCGAGAATCCCTCCTGTCCCTTCCTCCTGCAGTCGAGAATCCCTCCTGTCCCTTCCTCCTGCAGTCGAGAATCCCTCCTGTCCCTTCCTCCTGCAGCGAGAACTCCTCCTATCCCTTCCTCCTGCAGTCGAGAATCCCTCCTGTCCCTTCCTCCTGCAGTCGAGAATCCCTCCTGTCCTTCCTCCTGCAGTCGAGAATCCCTCCTGTCCCTTCCTCCTGCAGTCGAGAATCCCTCCTGTCCCTTCCTCCTGCAGTCGAGAATCCCTCCTGTCCCTTCCTCCTGCAGTCGAGAATCCCTCCTGTCCCTTCCTCCTGCAGTCGAGAATCCCTCCTGTCCCTTCCTCCTGCAGTCGAGAATCCCTCCTGTCCTTCCTCCTGCAGTCGAGAATCCCTCCTGTCCCTTCCTCCTGCAGTCGAGAATCCCTCCTGTCCCTTCCTCCTGCAGTCGAGAATCCCTCCTGTCCCTTCCTCCTGCAGTCGAGAATCCCTCCTGTCCCTTCCTCCTGCAGTCGAGAATCCCTCCTGTCCCCTCCTCCTGCAATCGAGAATCCCTCATGTCCCTTCCTCCTGCAGTCGAGAATCCCTCCTGTCCCTTCCTCCTGCAGTCGAGAATCCCTCCTGTCCCTTCCTCCTGCAGTCGAGAATCCCTCCTGTCCCCTCCTCCTGCAGTCGAGAATCCCTCCTGTCCCTTCCTCCTGCAGTCGAGAATCCCTCCTGTCCCTTCCTCCTGCAGTCGAGAATCCCTCCTGTCCCTTCCTCCTGCAGTCGAGAATCCCTCCTGTCCCTTCCTCCTGCAGTCGAGAATCCCTCCTGTCCCTTCCTCCTGCAGTCGAGAATCCCTCCTGTCCCTTCCTCCTGCAGTCGAGAATCCCTCCTGTCCCTTCCTCCTGCAGTCGAGAATCCCTCCTGTCCCTTCCTCCTGCAGTCGAGAATCCCTCCTGTCCCTTCCTCCTGCAGTCGAGAATCCCTCCTGTCCCTTCCTCCTGCAGTCGAGAATCCCTCCTGTCCCTTCCTCCTGCAGTCGAGAATCCCTCCTGTCCCTTCCTCCTGCAGTCGAGAATCCCTCCTGTCCCTTCCTCCTGCAATCGAGAATCCCTCTGTCCCTTCCTCCTGCAATCGAGAATCCCTCCTGTCCCTTCCTCCTGCAGTCGAGAATCCCTCATGTCCCTTCCTCCTACAGCCGCGCATCCGTCCTGTCCCTTCCTCCTGCAGTCGAGAATCCCTCCTGTCCCTTCCTCCTGCAGTCGAGAATCCCTCCTGTCCCTTCCTCCTGCAGTCGAGAATCCTTCCTGTCCCTTCCTCCTGCAGTCGAGAATCCCTCCTGTCCCTTCCTCCTGCAGTCGAGAATCCCTCTGTCCCTTCCTCCTGCAGTCGAGAATCCCTCCTGTCCCTTCCTCCTGCAGTCGAGAATCCCTCCTGTCCCCTCCTCCTGCAATCGAGAATCCCTCTGTCCCTTCCTCCTGCAGTCGAGAATCCCTCCTGTCCCTTCCTCCTGCAGTCGAGAATCCCTCCTGTCCCTTCCTCCTGCAGTCGAGAATCCCTCCTGTCCCTTCCTCCTGCAGTCGAGAATCCCTCCTGTCCCTTCCTCCTGCAGTCGAGAATCCCTCCTGTCCCTTCCTCCTGCAGTCGAGACTCCCTCCTGCCCCTTCCTCCTGCAGTCGAGAATCCCTCCTGTCCCTTCCTCCTGCAGTCGAGAATCCCTCCTGTCCCTTCCTCCTGCAGTCGAGAATCCCTCCTGTCCCTTCCTCCTGCAGTCGAGAATCCCTCCTGTCCCTTCCTCCTGCAGTCGAGAATCCCTCCTGTCCCTTCCTCCTGCAGTCGAGAATCCCTCCTGTCCCTTCCTCCTGCAGTCGAGAATCCCTCCTGTCCCTTCCTCCTGCAGTCGAGAATCCCTCCTGTCCCTTCCTCCTGCAGTCGAGAATCCTTCCTGTCCCTTCCTCCTGCAGTCGAGAATCCCTCCTGTCCCCTCCTCCTGCAATCGAGAATCCCTCTGTCCCTTCCTCCTGCAATCGAGAATCCCTCCTGTCCCTTCCTCCTGCAGTCGAGAATCCCTCCTGTCCCTTCCTCCTGCAGTCGAGAATCCCTCCTGTCCCTTCCTCCTGCAGTCGAGAATCCCTCCTGTCCCTTCCTCCTGCAGTCGAGAATCCCTCCTGTCCCTTCCTCCTGCAGTCGAGAATCCCTCCTGTCCCTTCCTCCTGCAGTCGAGAACCCCTCTGTCCCTTCCTCCTGCAGTCGAGAATCCCTCCTGTCCCTTCCTCCTGCAGTCGAGAATCCCTCCTGTCCCTTCCTCCTGCAGTCGAGAATCCCTCCTGTCCCTTCCTCCTGCAGTCGAGAATCCCTCCTGTCCCTTCCTCCTGCAGTCGAGAATCCCTCCTGTCCCTTCCTCCTGCAGTCGAGAATCCCTCTGTCCCTTCCTCCTGCAGTCGAGAATCCCTCCTGTCCCTTCCTCCTGCAGTCGAGAATCCCTCCTGTCCCTTCCTCCTGCAGTCGAGAATCCCTCCTGTCCCTTCCTCCTGCAGTCGAGAATCCCTCATGCCCCTTCCTCCTGCAGTCGAGAATCCCTCCTGTCCCTTCCTCCTGCAGTCGAGAATCCCTCCTGTCCCTTCCTCCTGCAGTCGAGAATCCCTCCTGTCCCTTCCTCCTGCAGTCGAGAATCCCTCATGTCCCTTCCTCCTGCAGTCGAGAATCCCTCCTGTCCCTTCCTCCTGCAGTCGAGAATCCCTCCTGTCCCTTCCTCCTGCAGTCGAGAATCCCTCCTGTCCCTTCCTCCTGCAGTCGAGAATCCCTCCTGTCCCTTCCTCCTGCAGTCGAGAATCCCTCCTGTCCCCTCCTCCTGCAGTCGAGAATCCCTCCTGTCCCTTCCTCCTGCAGTCGAGAATCCCTCCTGTCCCTTCCTCCTGCAGTCGAGAATCCCTCCTGTCCCTTCCTCCTGCAGTCGAGAATCCCTCATGTCCCCTCCTCCTGCAGTCGAGAATCCCTCATGTCCCTTCCTCCTGCAGTCGAGAATCCCTCCTGTCCCTTCCTCCTGCAGTCGAGAATCCCTCCTGTCCCTTCCTCCTGCAGTCGAGAATCCCTCATGTCCCTTCCTCCTGCAGTCGAGAATCCCTCCTGTCCCTTCCTCCTGCAGTCGAGAATCCCTCCTGTCCCTTCCTCCTGCAGTCGAGAATCCCTCCTGTCCCTTCCTCCTGCAGTCGAGAATCCCTCCTGTCCCTTCCTCCTGCAATCGAGAATCCCTCCTGTCCCTTCCTCCTGCATCCGAACATCCCTCCGATCCCTTCCTCCTGCATTCGAGAACCCCATATGTCCCTTCCTCCTGCAGTCGAGAATCCCTCCTGTCCCTTCCTCCTGCAGTCGAGAACCCCTCCTGTCCCTTCCTCCTGCAGTCGAGAATCCCTCCTGTCCCTTCCTCCTGCAGTCGAGAATCCCTCCTGTCCCTTCCTCCTGCAGTCGAGAATCCCTCCTGTCCCTTCCTCCTGCAGTCGAGAATCCCTCCTGTCCCTTCCTCCTGCAGTCGAGAATCCCTCCTGTCCCTTCCTCCTGCAGTCGAGAATCCCTCCTGTCCCTTCCTCCTGCAGTCGAGAATCCCTCCTGTCCCTTCCTCCTGCAGTCGAGAATCCCTCCTGTCCCCTCCTCCTGCAGTCGAGAATCCCTCCTGTCCCTTCCTCCTGCAGTCGAGAATCCCTCCTGTCCCTTCCTCCTGCAGCCGAGAATCCCTCCTGTCCCTTCCTCCTGCAGTCGAGAATCCCTCCTGTCCCTTCCTCCTGCAGTCGAGAATCCCTCCTGTCCCTTCCTCCTGCAGCCGAGAATCCCTCCTGTCCCTTCCTCCTGCAGTCGAGAATCCCTCCTGTCCCTTCCTCCTGCAGTCGAGAATCCCTCATGTCCCTTCCTCCTGCAGCCGAGAATCCCTCCTGTCCCTTCCTCCTGCAGTCGAGAATCCCTCCTGTCCCTTCCTCCTGCAGCCGAGAATCCCTCCTGTCCCTTCCTCCTACAGCCGAGAATCCCTCCTGTCCCTTCCTCCTGCAGTCGAGAATCCCTCCTGTCCCTTCCTCCTGCAGTCGAGAATCCCTCCTGTCCCTTCCTCCTGCAGTCGAGAATCCCTCCTGTCCCTTCCTCCTACAGCCGAGAATCCCTCCTGTCCCTTCCTCCTGCAGTCGAGAATCCCTCCTGTCCCTTCCTCCTGCAGTCGAGAATCCTCCTGTCCCTTCCTCCTGCAGTCGAGAATCCCTCCTGTCCCTTCCTCCTGCAGTCGAGAATCCCTCCTGTCCCTTCCTCCTGCAGTCGAGAATCCCTCCTGTCCCTTCCTCCTGCAGCCGAGAATCCCTCCTGTCCCTTCCTCCTACAGCCGAGAATCCCTCCTGTCCCTTCCTCCTGCAGTCGAGAATCCCTCCTGTCCCTTCCTCCTGCAGTCGAGAATCCCTCCTGTCCCTTCCTCCTGCAGTCGAGAATCCCTCCTGTCCCTTCCTCCTGCAGTCGAGAATCCCTCCTGTCCCTTCCTCCTGCAGTCGAGAATCCCTCCTGTCCCTTCCTCCTGCAGTCGAGAATCCCTCCTGTCCCTTCCTCCTGCAGTCGAGAATCCCTCCTGTCCCTTCCTCCTGCAGCCGAGAATCCCTCCTGTCCCTTCCTCCTGCAGTCGAGAATCCCTCCTGTCCCTTCCTCCTGCAGCCGAGAATCCCTCCTGTCCCTTCCTCCTGCAGTCGAGAATCCCTCCTGTCCCTTCCTCCTGCAGCCGAGAATCCCTCCTGTCCCTTCCTCCTGCAGTCGAGAATCCCTCCTTGCCCTTCCTCCTGCAGTCGAGAATCCCTCCTGTCCCTTCCTCCTGCAGTCGAGAATCCCTCCTGTCCCTTCCTCCTGCAGTCGAGAATCCCTCCTGTCCCTTCCTCCTGCAGTCGAGAATCCCTCCTGTCCCTTCCTCCTGCAGTCGAGAATCCCTCCTGTCCCTTCCTCCTGCAGTCGAGAATCCCTCCTGTCCCTTCCTCCTGCAGTCGAGAATCCCTCCTGTCCCTTCCTCCTGCCATCGAGAATCCCTCCTGTCCCTTCCTCCTGCAGTCGAGAATCCCTCCTGTCCCTTCCTCCTGCAGTCGAGAATCCCTCCTGTCCCTTCCTCCTGCAGTCGAGAATCCCTCCTGTCCCTTCCTCCTGCAGTCGAGAATCCCTCCTGTCCCTTCCTCCTGCAGTCGAGAATCCTTCCTGTCCCTTCCTCCTGCAGTCGAGAATCCCTCCTGTCCCCTCCTCCTGCACTCGAGAACCCCTCTGTCCCTACCCCCCGCACTCGAGAATCCCTCCTGTCCCTTCCTCCTGCAGTCGAGAATCCCTCCTGTCCCTTCCTCCTGCAGTCGAGAATCCCTCCTGTCCCTTCCTCCTGCAGTCGAGAATCCCTCCTGTCCCTTCCTCCTGCAGTCGAGAATCCTCCTGTCCCTTCCTCCTGCAGTCGAGAATCCCTCCTGTCCCTTCCTCCTGCAGTCGAGAATCCCTCCTGTCCCTTCCTCCTGCAGTCGAGAATCCCTCCTGTCCCTTCCTCCTGCAGCCGAGAATCCCTCCTGTCCCTTCCTCCTGCAGTCGAGAATCCCTCCTGTCCCTTCCTCCTGCAATCGAGAATCCCTCCTGTCCCTTCCTCCTGCAATCGAGAATCCCTCCTGTCCCCTCCTCCTGCAGTCGAGAATCCCTCCTGTCCCTTCCTCCTGCAGTCGAGAATCCCTCCTGTCCCTTCCTCCTGCAGTCGAGAATCCCTCCTGTCCCTTCCTCCTGCAGTCGAGAATCCCTCCTGTCCCTTCCTCCTGCAGTCGAGAATCCCTCCTGTCCCTTCCTCCTGCAGTCGAGAATCCCTCCTGTCCCTTCCTCCTGCAGTCGAGAATCCCTCCTGTCCCTTCCTCCTGCAGTCGAGAATCCCTCCTGTCCCTTCCTCCTGCAGTCGAGAATCCCTCCTGTCCCTTCCTCCTGCAGTCGAGAATCCCTCCTGTCCCTTCCTCCTGCAGTCGAGAATCCCTCCTGTCCCTTCCTCCTGCAGTCGAGAATCCCTCCTGTCCCTTCCTCCTGCAGTCGAGAATCCCTCCTGTCCCTTCCTCCTGCAGTCGAGAATCCCTCCTGTCCCTTCCTCCTGCAGTCGAGAATCCCTCCTGTCCCTTCCTCCTGCAGTCGAGAATCCCTCCTGTCCCTTCCTCCTGCAGTCGAGAATCCCTCCTGTCCCTTCCTCCTGCAGTCGAGAATCCCTCCTGTCCCTTCCTCCTGCAGCCGAGAATCCCTCCTGTCCCTTCCTCCTGCAGTCGAGAATCCCTCCTGTCCCTTCCTCCTGCAGCCGAGAATCCCTCCTGTCCCTTCCTCCTGCAGTCGAGAATCCCTCCTGTCCCTTCCTCCTGCAGTCGAGAATCCCTCCTGTCCCTTCCTCCTGCAGTCGAGAATCCCTCCTGTCCCTTCCTCCTGCAGTCGAGAATCCCTCCTGTCCCTTCCTCCTGCAGCCGAGAATCCCTCCTGTCCCTTCCTCCTGCAGTCGAGAATCCCTCCTGTCCCTTCCTCCTGCAGTCGAGAATCCCTCCTGTCCCTTCCTCCTGCAGTCGAGAATCCCTCCTGTCCCTTCCTCCTGCAGCCGAGAATCCCTCCTGTCCCTTCCTCCTGCAGTCGAGAATCCCTCCCGTCCCTTCCTCCTGCAGTCGAGAATCCCTCCTGTCCCTTCCTCCTGCAGTCGAGAATCCCTCCTGTCCCTTCCTCCTGCAATCGAGAATCCCTCCTGTCCCTTCCTCCTGCAGTCGAGAATCCCTCCTGTCCCTTCCTCCTGCAGCCGAGAATCCCTCCTGTCCCTTCCTCCTGCAGCCGAGAATCCCTCCTGTCCCTTCCTCCTGCAGTCGAGAATCCCTCCTGTCCCTTCCTCCTGCAGTCGAGAATCCCTCCTGTCCCTTCCTCCTGCAGTCGAGAATCCCTCCTGTCCCTTCCTCCTGCAGCCGAGAATCCCTCCTGTCCCTTCCTCCTGCAGTCGAGAATCCCTCCTGTCCCTTCCTCCTGCAGTCGAGAATCCCTCCTGTCCCTTCCTCCTGCAGTCGAGAATCCCTCCTGTCCCTTCCTCCTGCAGTCGAGAATCCCTCCTGTCCCTTCCTCCTGCAGTCGAGAATCCCTCCTGTCCCTTCCTCCTGCAGCCGAGAATCCCTCCTGTCCCTTCCTCCTGCAGTCGAGAATCCTCATCAAGCTGTGCAAAGTGCACGCAAGTTGTTTGTTCCGTCTGCGGTCGAGAAGTTGCTCCCGCTAATTTATCATATATGTTATCCCCACTCCCTCACCGGTCGAGAATTTCTCCCACTCATTTCTTATGTATGTCACCCCCCTCCCCCTGTATATCTACTGTGTTGTGTTGGTGCATGTTTTCACCAAGGTAGAACGGTGGTTGAGTTGAACAGTGTTCGGGTGCATGGCAAAGTCCACCCAATCGAACTTTTGAGGTACAGGACATCGCGCCAGTTACGCCTAGCCACCGTAATTAGATCGCCTGCTACCCAAAGTCGCAGTGGTGTTAGACTTGCTTGCCCCAGAGACTAGCCACTGTCTGACTCCCACCCTCGAAATGCAGATTAATTTTAAGTATGTTTTCTCCAATGCACGACCACCTTTCAAGGACTATATCTCATGGAGTCATTGTGAAACTTCTAACTTCTAAGTGCTCTTTCAGTAATTCAGTTCATGCTCATTCAAGTCTTTTCCTAACTTCACTGGCTATGTAAGATCGTCACGTTATGTCGTTCTTATCCTCACATTTTGTTTAAGCAATCTCAACTTTGTTTTAATTACTTATTCACACATAATGTCTCTCTGTACTCACAGCCAACCTGGTTTACTGTACCTATTGTAGTTCTGTATTTTTCCACGATATATGTATGTTTTTGAGACCAGCTGTCAGGGCTCACCTGTTTACTGTACCTGTTTTTATGCTGTCATGAGGGCAGGCTTAGCGCCTATTATCTCACTGCAGTATCTTAGATATGATCAATTTCTCAATTAACCCATAGCGGACAGGGGATAGATTCGTAGGACCAGTCTCTAGGATGGGTTTTATTTCAGAGCGAGACAGCTTCATGCTACGTACCTTGACTCTTCCCACTCTCTTTTAGTCACTCATTGTAGAGCTCTCGGGCCGTCACCACTGCACAAACACAGGAAGATGAGCTCCACTGGTGGTTCACTAACCTGTGCATGAGCTCAAATAAGTCTTCACGACCCAGGAAGTCCGGAGCTTGTCGAAGATGTTTCCACTGCCCGTTTTCACCCACACACAAAGCCTTCCACTTTTTGCATGAGACAAATTACCGGCAGTAAAGGAGTTTGTGTGCAAGGTCACAGGAGGGCTTTCCTATAAACCTTCCTAGAGGGCAGATCCGCTGCGAGACAGCTACTGTGGCTGCCATTGGGTCAGCCCGTTTCAGAGAACCAGAAGTCTTCATAACCGGGAGGGACCCAGTTTGAGTCTTCAGTCTGGTGACAGATGCCCATAACTTCAAGAACCAGCAAATCCAGGACCACAACTTGCCATACATATATATATATGTATCTATCTATCTATGTATATATATATATATATATATATATATATATATATATATATATGTATGTATATATATAACATATATATATATATATATATATATATATATATATATATATATATATATATATATACAGTGTATATTTACATACATACATATATATATATATATAAATACGCACCTATATATATATATATATATATATATATATATATCTAAGCAATTATATATGTGTGTGTGTGTGTGTGTGTGTCTGTGTGTGTGTGTGTGTGTGTATACATACATATATATATACATATATATATATACATATATATATATATATATATATATATATATATATATATATGTATATAAATTTGTTGGGGGGTAAGGTTTATGAGGATTTAAGACGGGGGGGTAGTCGTATTGTTTTTTTTAGAGCGGAGGGGTAGAGAGAGAGTGAGAGAGAGAAAGCGAAAGAAAAGAACAAGAGACGCGGAATCAGCAAGGAAGAAAGAGAGCGAGAGAGCTTGAGATTGAAAACTCTCGCAAACTCGATAATGAGGTTCAATATCTAATGTCCACAGTTATTTCCGGTCGATCGAAGTATCCTTATCCTGCCGCTCCCACGTCGCCAGGAAGAGATAACAAGAGCATCCTGGCCACAAGGATCTCTAAAGACTCTTAGAAGGTTTTTCCTCAGAGCACACAAACATCTAGGACAACACCGCCCTCTGTGCGAAGTGCGAAATCACGGTCGCTTCCACCATGTCTCTTCCTGTTCACTTTCAAAAATTGGCGCCTTTTTTTAAAATCGATAACGGGTTTACAGATCGTTACTGGAATCTATATTTGAATGTGGCTGGCTTCGGGGTTGTTATTTAGTGCGGAGGAATAGTGTTATTTATTGTATCAATGTGTCACTGATAAGATTGGAACAATGAAAAGGTATTGTGTGATATAAGTATATAACTTATGACATAAGGTGAACCAGATGCTTTAATATTTACAGCAGACAGTTCATCTTATCTGTGAATTATTGAATATTTACTAAGCAGAGCGAGTTTTACAGTGCCAGTAGAATCTTTATTTAACCACAGAGGGCGACTATCGGTTTTGTAATGTGCAGATACGCAATATATCGGCATGTTTATATGTATACATACAGTAGGTCATTAGGTACAGATGAAAAATGAAAATATACAAATACGCATAGATACACACAAACACACACGCACACACACAAACCCACACACACACACACACACACACACAAACATACACACTACACACATACAACACACCCACACACACCCACACACACACACATATAACTATATATATATATATATATATATCTATATATATATATATAATATATATATATATATATATGTATATACTATATTCTTTAGCTCATCTATATATATATATACTATATATATATAGTTATATATTCATGTATGTATATGATATATATACTTATACATACATCGTTATATATAATATATTATAATCTCTCTATAATATATAATATATCATATAAATAAATATAAATATATATATATATATATACATATATGTGAAACACAAAAAACACAAAGACAGTAACGTGCACTGTAACAATTAATAAACCACTGCCACAAATTGAAAGGAAAAACTCACGCCCGTTTCGAAACTTTTAAAAAGATGAAAGTTCCTCATTCAGGCGTAAACCACGCAAACCAATGTTTGGATGTATATAATATATAATATAGTAGTATTATATATATATATATATATCCTCTTATATATATATATATGTATGTATGTATAACACACCCACACACACACACACACACATTATACATATATAATATATATATATATATATATATATATATATATATATATATATCTATATATATATATTATATATATATATATATACATATATACCTATATACCATTAATGAAATATATATACAGATATATATATATTCTATATAATATATATACTATATATCTTATAACAAACTATATATTCAATATATACATATCTACATATATACATATGTATATTATATATACATATTATATATATATATTCTTATATATATATATATATATATATACATATGTAGCTATATGTATATATATAATACTATATATATAAATATAGAATATAAATATATATATATATATATATGTATATATACTGTGTTATAATATATATATAATATATATATCATATATATATATATTATATATATATACTATATATATATATATATATCATATATTTATATATTATATAAGTAATCTGTAAATATATATATACATATATATATATATATATATATCATATATATATATATATAAATATATATATATTAAAACGCGCGTTTTGATTTGTGTGTGTAGTGTGTGATAAAATTAGGCAATACGAAGAGCATTGACGTCAGTTTTAAGAATTCTTTTATGTCATGTCCATTTCTATTTGACTATTTTGTTGAGAATAGGAAGCCGCGCACACATCAGCAAACCGACAATTCCGTTTCCCAGTCCGTCGCTTAAAGAGCCTCGCTGCGGTTTGTTTCCCTATTGATTTGAAATGAGTGATGCAACGCCTTCTCCGAGCGCCCACTTCTGACCCTCCTGTCTCCGCGCCGATGCAACCAAATTGTGCAACATCAGGAAATCATATAAATAAGGAAATTACACGATATCCCGGACCAACAAGACAAATATTCTTAGAAGCGCCTTTTTTATGACTGTAATCCTGCTTAACCAGAGGGATAGCAAAGGCCTTAAGGAAACCTTGGTACTTTACCACATGAAAAGGTAGAGCGCAGAGTCAGAGCGCAGGTCAGTTCAAAATTCTTGTAAGTGCTCACGGCAATGTTTGCAAAATAACGTGGATAAAGTCAACATGAGGGTTTTTAGAGAGAAAAGAGACAGCAAGCAGCAACGGGGAATATATAAAAGTGGTGTGTGTGTGTGTGCATGTGTGTGTGTGTGTGTTTATATATTATGTATATATATATATATATATATATATATATATATAAATATATATATATATATATATATGTGTATATATATATACATATATATATATATATATATATATATATATATATATATATATATATATGTCTCTTTATATATATATATATATATATATATATATATATATGTATGTATGTCTATATATATGTGTGTATATCTATATATAATAACATCTATATATATATATATGTATATATATAGTTATATATATGAGTGTATATATATATATACATATATATATACATATATATATATATATATATATATATATATATATATATATATATATATATATATACGTATATGTGTGTGTTTACATATATACATTTTGTTTATGATGTTATTTTTTACTTATGGAGTAATTTGACTTTAAATAGAACCTCATTTTTGTCTGGATTTTGAATCCACACATACGTCCTTGTTGCTCTCAGTGGCAGACGTCAAATCGGCAGCAAGGATTCATCCCTTAACCATTCGCTGGGAAACTTAACTATTCTCACCATTTCTTTTGCCCCATGTCGATCATTTGTTTTATCTAAAAAATAAGACGTAAGCAATTACGTTGGTGATACATTTTGTTATACATTATTGCTCTAGGACTAAAGTAGATTTAGAAAAGTTCCTTGGTAGCTTTAATATCTAGACAAAAATAAACATACGAATTCTAGTAAAAGCTAGTTTAATTAATTTCTTTTTAATGTATTACAACAACAAAGAGGATGCAGGTAGGTAGTGGGAGTTCCGTAAATGTCACGTTATTGTGTTCCGCTGTCAGTGCCACTCTGCTCATGTGACTCTTTATGTGTGTCTGTGTTTGTTTGTGTATGTGTGTGTGCGTGCGCGCGCGTGTGTGTGTGGTCGTGTGTATGTGTGTTCACAAGAGCCATCCTGCTCGGGAAATTGCATTTTACTGCTCTTAATCTCCCCTTTTTACTCTCTCTTCGCTTTGATAGCTAGCTGTGTCAGAGGTAATTTTACTTTTTATTTTCATGATGTGTTTTTGAATAAATCGAGTTAAATGTTAACATGTGTTCTACGAACATATTGTCTACTGTGATTGAGAATATCATGGTTACCTTTTATTGTTTGTACTTATCCTAAAAATCTATCTTGAAAATCATCAACTGAAATGAAATGAGAAATAGATATCCATACAAACAAACATAAATAAATAAATAAATGTATGTATATATAAATCTATATATATATATATATATATATTATTATATATAATATATATATATATATATATATAAATATAGAATATGTATATTATTAATATATATATATATAATATATATATAAATATATATAATTATATTATATATGTAGATGTGTGAGAGGAGTGGAGTGTGTGCTGTGTGGGTGTGTTTGGTGTGTGTGTGTTTATGGTGTGTGTATGTATGTGTCTATATATATAAATCTAAATATATATTATATTATAATTATATATATATATACTATACATATATTATTATATATATCTATCTATACATATATACAATATTATATTATTATATATATAATATATATATATATATATCTATATGGGTGTGTGTGTGTGTGTGTGTGTGTGTCTATCTATCTATCTTCCTATCTATCTATCTGTCTATCTATCTATCTATCTATCTCTCTCTCTCTCTACAAATATATAATATATATATATAATATATATATATATATATATATATATATACAATAGATAAATATAAATATAGATTATATAATATATATATATATATATATATATATATATATATATATAATATATATATATATACACACACACACACACACACCACACACACACACACACACACATATATATATATATATATTATATATATATATATATATATATATATATATATATATATATATGCATATATAATATATATATATATATATAATATATATATATATATATTATATTAATATACAAATATATATATATATATAGACACACACCCACACACACACATATATATATAAAATATATATAAATAGATATATATATATATATATATATATATATTATATATATAAATAGAGAAAAAACATATTTGTGTCTGATTGAGAGGTGTGATTGAGGAGAGTTTGAGTACAAAACTCCAAAACATATTCAAATACCAATCACATCTAAATCAATATAAATATCTATCTAACATACATTCACACTATATATAAATATAGAAAAATAGCTATGAAAAAGCAAACACACGCAATTATAACACCTAGCTAACTCTAATCTCTCATAAAAACCACATCTATAAACACTATAAATCAAAATCTCTCACTCTCATAACTAATAAACCAAGTCTCTCACTACATAGATAACCACTGATATCAGATTATATAAAAATATATAAACACTACACAAACACACAATACTCTCCAACAACTCTATATATATCACACTGAAGTCAAAAAAATCAAATCCCAAACACCCTACCCACCCCCACACACCCCCACCCCCACCCCCATCACCCCCACCCACACACCCCCCACCCCCCCCTCAAAAATAATCAATAAACAAACACTCAAAAAATAATATCACACACACACCTCATAAATAGATAGATATAGAATTATATAGATATAGATATATATATAGATATAATAGATAGATATATATTTGATATAGATATATATATAGCATTCACACAAACACAACACACACACACACCACACACACACACTCACACACGCACAATCACCAACACACACACACTACTCCCACACACCACACTCACACACACCACACACACACACACACACACTCACTCTCTATCATATTTATAGATACACACTCACAGACACACACACATAGACCACACACCGCACACACACACCCCACATACGCACTCACCCACACACACACACACCACACACACACACAATCTCTTCACACACACACACACATAACTACACTCCCCACACACAAACTCGTCGTAACACATCACAAACTCAATCTCCCTCACAGACACACTAAATAAATAACAAAATCGTCAATATAAATATATATATATAAGCCAGGCAGTCCAAGCGACAACTGATATAAAGGGTATCCATACATACATCCCTACCTAACATACATATCTACATACAACCATACAAACATACATATATATATGCTGTGTGTGTGTGTGTGTGTGTGTTAGAGTTAGTGTGTGTGAGAGGAAGATGGTATAATGCATAACGCATTTGAAACTATAGATACAAATTTTGACGCCCTGACCGGACTCGAACACATATTAAAGATTACCAGGCATGGTGTTGAAACCGCTCGGCTACACAATTAATATATAGCCTAGCGGATATCCAACACCGTGACTGTCAATCAACGGCGCATATATATTATATATATAAATATCTATATGATATATAATATATATAATATATATATATATATATATAATTATATATATACATAAACAATATAATATATATATTAAAACCATATATATATATAAATATATATATATATATATAATATAATATCTATATAGTATGTATGTATGTATATATATGCGTGTGTATATCACTATATATATATAAATATATAAATAAATATATATTATATATAAATATATATAGTACTATATATGTATATATATGTATATGAATGTATATTTACATATAATTTATGTAAGTATATATACATATATAAACATAATCTAAATAAAAATATATTATATATATATATATAAATAGAATAATATATATACATATGTAATATATATCTAAAATAATATATATATATATATATAAATATATATATATAAACGTAAAGATACGTATATATATATATATAAAATATATAGATCTATATAAATATATTAATATAATATAAAAATATACATAAAATAATATATCGTTATATATATAAACTAATATATATATATATATATCAACATAACTAACTATACAAAATATAATATATCTAAATTTAAAAAAAGCATTATCTATATCTATCTACTATACTATATATATAAAATATAAATATACTATAAATAATTCTCTATAAATACTCTATCAAATACTATAAATATATATATATATAAATACAAATAAATATAAATATATACCAAAATAAATACAAAACTAAATAAATCTATATCAAAATAAAACTATAATAAATAAACTATATATATCATACTATTATACAATAATTATATACAATCTAATATATAATATAAATATATATCTATATATAAATATATATAAATAAAATATAACTATGTATATATCTATATGACTTAAAAATAAATAAATATAATATATAAATATACATATATATGAATGAAGATCTATAATAACACTATATATATATATATATATAAAAATATATCATAAAACAACCATGCAAGAGAAGATAGACACACACACACCACACACAAAACACACTATCTCATATCACTCAACTAACTCACAATCACACTGACACTAAAAAACTCACATATATCTCAACCCATGATATCAGTCTCACACACTAAATAATCCTCACAACACACACCACAAAATAATCAACACTCAAACACTATCACTCTAACAAAAATCACTAAAACAAAATATCACACTCAACACACAAACAAACACACAACTCTACAACACACACAGCCAGTCACTCAATCTATACTCACTATCACACTAACTACACACTCCAAACTCAAAAAATATCTAAGAAACCCAAACTCATATCTAAATCATCAATACTCACTCAACCCACACAATAAACTAAATATCAAAAACTATATAACTATCTCACTCATCACTAACTCAGTCAGTAAGTACTGACACTATCACTGCGTTCTCAATATATAAAACTCACCTAATCTCAAATAAATAAAACTAAAAACAAAACACACTTAAAGTCACTCAAACAGTCACTCTTCAACACTTATATCCCATAACATATACATGACTTACATCAAACATACAATCAACCATCATCAATCAAAATGTCTCTCACTCCTAACAAAAAATAATAACACCTCACACTACTACTCAACCAATTGACAATCTAACTCACAACACACACACTCAAACACACACCTAACTAAATCCAAGACATAACAAATCACACACTCACTCACACACACACAAAATCACTAACCAAAAAGACTCTCACACGACACAAACAATCTCACTCACAATCACACACAAACACTCCCTCAGACTCTCACTATAAATCACATCACTCTCTCTCCTACCAATCATCACAAAACAAAACTCAAGCACACTATTTATCACCTTACATCTAAACATCCCAACCCGCACAGTCCATATACATAACAACCACTCCTCACTCACAACCTACCATATCACTCAAAATCTCACACACACACAATATCTCAAATAAAGAACTCACTAAACACTAACCCTCATCACACACCCAACAACCACCCATAAACTAACGCACCCACTCAAACTCATAACCTACACACACACTAAAACAAAACACACAAAAACATACACACAATCACACACCCACACACACAACCCACAACCCATCACGCTCACAAACACTCAAAACACACAAAAACACTCCCGTCAGCACTCCGAACCACACACACGAATCACACACATCACACACACACAAACACACACACACACACAAAATAACCACAGACACAAAACTCACGCTAAACTCAAACACAACCTCTACACACAATCAATCATCACAAACCACAAATATCACAAACCGCTCACCCTAACCACACCCAAAAAACACACAAACTCCCATAACACACAACTCAAAACACACTCAAAAAAACACACACTCACAAACACTCTCACACACCACCCCCCCCCCCCCCAACCTATCTCAAACAATGATCTCCACAATCAAACTAACACACACACACACACACTAGCTAACCAAACCAATCACAGTACACACCACTCACTACCAACAAACTACACACACTCCCAATCTAAACTACCATCTCTCTCACACAAAATCACACAACTCACACTCACACAAACACAAACAATAACAACTCACACACACTATCCAACACAAATCACCCACACACACTAAAAAAAAACAAACTACACACTCTCTCACAAACACTATCACACACACAACAAGAATACACTACACAATGAACTCTCACACTCACTCTAATTAACTCTAGTCAACACAACACACACCTCACACAAACACTGTCTCCTCACTACAAACATATCTCACAAACAAACATATCTAAACCCTACCCAACACACACTCTCACACTCAATCAAACAGTCTAAAACAAACACTCACACAATCACTCTATCAAAAACTCAACATTAAATCTCAATCTCACAAACTCACACTCAAAACACAACAATCACACTCTCACACACTCATACTCACAAACACCCCTCTCTCTCCCAACAAAACACTCTCACTCTCACTATCACGTACACAAACACACCAACGCCACACACAATAACACTCACACACACAGTCTCACACAATCTAACCACACAACTCACCCACAGACACACACACTCAAAATCACTCAAACACACACACTCACACACACACAAAATCCACTCACAGACACTCACTGAGCACACACCATCCCCTCACGAACTGTCCCAAAACAACCCAAACCCCACACACCCACAACACACCAACTACACTCAATACACACAAACCACAAACTAAAACAATACAATACACAATCACTCACCACCCTCACTCTCAACCACCCACCCTCCCCTAACTTTAACACACACACACAACAAACACAAAACACTACACACACACTCTACAGTCACTCACACACACACTCACAGATATACTCAAAAACACTACAACAAACTCTCTCACACCCACAATCACACACACTAAATAAATATAAAATATATAATTATAAATATATAATAATTGCGCCGTAAGATTGACAGTCACGGTGTTTGAAAACCGCTCGGCAAAATATAAATGGTGTTAGCCGAGCGTGTTTTCCACACCATGCCGTTAATCTTTAATATGGTGTTTTCGAGTCCCGGTCAGGAGGTAAAATTGTTCTATATATCAAATGCGTTAACAGCATTATACCAACTTCCATCACACACACACACACACCCACACACACACACACACACACACATGCATAATCATATGTATGTATGTATGACTGTATGTATATAATTATGTATGTATGAATGTCTGTATGGATACCCTTTTATACATTTGTCGTCACTGGACTCCATCATAAATAACTTTATAAAAATATAATATATATATATATATATAATATATACATAAAATTTATATATATATATATATAGTATATATAAAATATATATATGTATATATATACATATCTATAAATATATAAATCTATATATATATATACTA
>NW_028234440.1:23036386-23043971 GCF_977035675.1 Penaeus japonicus
CAGACAAAAATGAGGTTTCTATTAAAAGTCAATTACTCCATAAGTAAAAAATAACATCATAAACAAAATGTATATATGTAAACACACACATCTACTATATATATATATATAAATATATATTTATATATATATATATATATATATATATATGTATATATATATGTATATATATAGACATATATATAGATATATATAGAATATATATATATATATAATATATTAATATACACACATACATATATACATACATAATTATAATATATATAAAAATATATATAATATTAATAAACATATATATATATAGATATATATATAAATATACTTATATTATATAATATCTTAAAAAATGTATATATATATACACAATATATATATATATATATATAATATAGTATAAATATATATAATATATATATAATATATATATATAATAAAAACACACACACACACACTGCACACACACACACACATTTTATATATTTCCCGTGTCTGCTTGTGCTCTAACCACAAGTTGACCTTTATCACGTTATTTGCAACATTGCGTGAGCACTTACAAGAATTTGACTGACTGCGCTCTTCTCATTTCATGTGTAAAGAACAAGTTTTCTTAAGGCCTTTGCTATCCCACTGGTTAAGCAGGATTCGTCTTAAAAAAGGCGCTTCAAGAATATTTTTGTCTTGTCGGATATCGTGTAATTCTTTTATGATTTCTGATGTTGCACAAGCTCATCGGCGCGGAGACAGGGAGGGTCATAAGTTGGAAGGCGTTCATCACTATTTCAATGCAATGGGAAACACCGCAGCGAGGCTCTTGTAAGCTGACGGAATTGTTCGGTTTGCTGATGTGGTGCGCGGCTTTCTCAACAAAATACAATAGAAATGACATGAATAAAGAATTCTTAAAATGACGTCAATGCTCTTCGTATGATTTTATCACACACACACACACACGCGCGCGTTTTAATATATAATATATATATATATATATATAACTATATATATATATATAAATGTTAATATATATATTTATACAATATAGATATATTTATATATATATATATATTATATATATATATGTATATAAAATATATATAGAATATAAATATATATATAATAAAAATACAGTAAAATATACATATATATATATATTATATATTATATATATAAATAATATATATATATTTATATATATACATATATATAACATAAGTCTATATATATATAAATATATATATATATATATATAATATGTTATATATATATACATATGTATAATATGTAGATATAATATATATATATATATATAAATATATATATATATAATATATATTAATATGTATATATATCTACATATGTATATATTTATATATGTATATAAATTATATATACAAATATATATATATATATAATAAAATATATATATATATATAATATATATATATATATATCTCTTATAGTTGTGTGTGAGTGTGTGTGTGAGTATACATACATTACCTATATATAAATATATATATATAAATATATATATCTTATATATAAATAAAACTAAATACACCACAATTGGATTGCTTACGCCTGATGAGGAACATTCATATAAAAGTACGAAACGTCGTGAGTGTTTCCTTTCTTTGTGTCAGTGTTTATTAATTCTGTGATGTGCATGTTACTGTCTTTTTGTTTTTTGTGTTTTCATATATTTATATATATATATATATATATCTATATATAAATATATATATAAATATATATATATATATATAATATAATAAGTATGTATGTATATATAATAAAGGGGGGTACATACATATAATTAATATATATATATATAAATATATAAATATTTATATAAAATATAAATACATATATATATATAAGGGTCTATATATATAAATATATATAATATATAGATAATCAGTAGGAGTAGGGTAGGGGTATATATATATGTGTGTGTGTGTGTGTGTGTGTGTGTGTGTGTGTATGTGTGTGTGTGTATGTTTGTGTGTGTGTGTGTGTGTGTGTGTGTTTGTGTGTGTGTGTGTGTGTTTGTGTGTATCTATGCGTATTTGTATATTTTCATTTTTCATCTGTACCTACTGACCTACTGTATGTATACATATAAACATGCCTATATATGCGTATTGCACATCAAACCGATAGTCGCCACTGTGTTAAATAAAGATCTACTTTCCTTTAAAACTCTGCTCTGCTTAGAAAATATTCAAATCACAGAATACTGTCTGCTGTAAATATAAAGCATCTGTCACCATATGTCAAGTTATAACTTATATCATCACCCTTTTCATTACCAATCTTATCAGTGACATTATACAATAAATACACAATTCCTCACAAAAACAACCCCGAAGCCAGCCACATTCAAATATAGATTCCAGTAACGATCTGTAAACCCGTTATCGATTTTAAAAAAAGGCGCCAATTTTTGAAAGTGAACAGGAAGAGACATGGTGGAAGCGACCGTGATTTCGCACTTCGCACAGAGGGCGGTGTTGTCCTAGATGTTTGTGTGCTCTGAGGAAAAACCTTCTAGTGGGGAGGGGGGGGGGGGGGGGGGGGGGGGGGGGGGGGAGGTCTTTAGAGATCCATGTGGCCAGGATGCTCTGTTATCTCTTCCTGTCGACGTGGGAGCGCCTGATAAGGATACTTCGATCGACCGAAATAACTGTGGACTTAGATATTGAACCTCATTATCGAGTTGCGAAGTTTTCAATCTCAAAGCTCTCTCGCTCTCTTTCTTCCCTTGCTGATTCGCACTCTGTTCTTTTCTTTCGCTTCTCTCTTCACTCTCTCATACCCCCCCCCCTTTATATACATATATAATATATATATATATATATATATATATATAGATATAAGTAAAATACAATATGTATATAAATATGTATGTATACACAGCACACACACACACACAGACACACACACACACACACACACATATATATATATATATATATATATATATATATATAATATATATATATATAAATAATATATATATATATAATGTATGTATGTATATATACCTAGTATATATATATAGAAAATATATATAAAAATATAAATATATATTATATATATATAAATATGTATAATATATATTACATACATATATATATAAATATATATATAACAATATATATATATATACATAGATAGATAGATTACATATATAATATGTATGGCAAGTTGTGGTCCTGGATTTGCTGGTTCTTGAAGTTATGGTCATCCCTGTCACCAGACTGAAGACTCAAACTGGTCCCTCCCCGGTTTATGAAGACTTCTGTTTCTCTGAAACGGCTGCCCAATGCAGCCACAGTACTGTCTCGCAGCGGATCTGCCCTCTAGGAAGGTTTATAGGAAAGCCCTCCAGTGACCTGTCACACAAACTCCTTACTGCCGGGAATTTGTCTCCTGGCAAAAAGTGGAAGGCTTTGGTGTGGTGGGTAAAACGGGCAGTGGAAACATCTTCGACAAGCTCCTGGACTACCTGGGTCTGAAAGACTTAATTGAGCTCATGCACAGGTTAGTGAACCACCAGTGAGCTCATCTTCCTGTGTTTGTGCAGTGGTGCCGGCCCGAGAGCTCTACAAATGAGTGACTAAAGAAGTGGGAAGAGTCAAGGTAACGTAGCAGAAGCTTCTCGCTCTGAAATAAAACCCATCAAGAGACTGGACCTAGGCGAATCCAATCCCCTGTATCCGCTATGGTTAATTGAGAAATTGATCATATCTAAGATACAGCAGTTGAGATAATAGGCGCGAAGCCTGCCCACATGACAGCATAAAAACAGGTACATAACAGGTGAGCCCTGACAGCTGGTCCGCAAAACAAACATATCTCGTGGAAAAATACAGACTACAATAGTACAGTAAACAGTTTGGCTGAGAGTACAGAGAGACATTATGTGTGAATAAGTATATAAAACAAAGTTGATATGCATAAACAAAATGTGAGTATAAGAACGAACATAACGTGACGAACCTTGGGCATAGCCATGTGAAGTTAGGAAAAGACTTGAAAGAGCAATGAACTGATTACTGGAAAGAGCACTTAGAAGATATAAGATTTCATAACAATGACTCCATGAGATAAGTCCTTGAGGGTGGTCGTGCATTGGAGAAAAACATACTTAAAATTAAACGCTTTCGAGGGTGGGAGTCAGACAGTGGCTAGTCTCAGGGTCAAGCTAAGTCTAACACCACTGCGACTTGGTAGCAGCGAACTAATACGGTGGCTAGGGTAACTGGCGCGATGTCCCTTGTACCTCAAAAAGATCGATGGGTGACTTTGCCATGCACCCGAACACTGTTAACTCAACCACCGTTTCCACCTTGGAGAAAACATGCACCAACACAACACAGTAATATACAGGGGGGAGGGGGTGACATACATAAGAAACTGATTTGGGAGAAATTCTCGACCGGTGATGGAGTGGGGATAAACATATATGATAAATTAGCGGGAGCAACTTCTCGACCGCAGAACGGAACAAACAACTTGCGTGCACTTTGCACAGCTTGATGGGGGATTTCTCGACAGGCAGGAGGAAGGGACAGGAGGGATTCCTCGGCTGCAGGAGGAAGGGACGTAGGGATTCTCGACTGCAGGAGGAAGGGACAGGAGGGATTCTCCGGCTGGCAGGGAAGGACAGGAGGGATTCTCGACTGCAGGAGGAAGGGACGGAGTGATTCTCACTGCAGGAGGCAGGGACAGGAGGGATTCTCGACTGCAGAGGAAGACAGGAGGGATTCTCGCTGTAGGAGGAAGGGAACAGGAGGAACTCGACTTGCAGGAGGAAGGGACAGGCGGGATTCTCGACTGCAGGAGGAAGGG
Source organism: Penaeus japonicus (assembly GCF_977035675.1). Classification (NCBI taxonomy): domain Eukaryota; kingdom Metazoa; phylum Arthropoda; class Malacostraca; order Decapoda; family Penaeidae; genus Penaeus; species Penaeus japonicus. The sequence goes on from NW_028234440.1 coordinate 23,041,238, forward strand.
ACAGGAGGGATTCTCGACTGCATGGAGAAGGCCAGGAGGGATTCTCGGCTGTAGGAGGAAGGGAAAGGAGGGATTCTCGGCTGCAGGAGGAAGGGACAGAGGGATTCTCGACTGCAGGGGAAGGGACAGGAGGATTCTCGATTGCGGAGGATGGACAGAGGGATTCTCGGCTGCAGAGGAAGGACAGGAGGGATTCTCGACTGCAGGAGGAAGGGACGGGAGGATTCTCGACTGCAGGAGAAAGGGACAGGAGGGATTCTCGGCTGCAGGAGGAAGGGACTGGAGGGATTTCCCGACTGCAGAGAAGGGACAGGAGGGATTCTCGACTGCAGGAGGAAGGGACAGGAGGGATTCTCGACTGCAGGGGAAGGGAGCAGGAGGATTCTCGGCTGTAGGAGGAAGGACAGGAGGGATTCTCGGCTGCAGGAGGAAGGGACAGGAGGGATTACTCGACTGCAGGAGGAAGGGACAGGCGATTCTCGCTGCAGGAGGAAGGGACAGGAGGGATTCTCGACTGCAGGAGAAGGGACAGGAGGGATTCCTCCGGCTGCAGAGGAAGGGACATGAAGGGATACACCTCGACTGCATGAGGAAGGACAGGAGGATTCTCGGGGGGGGCTGTAGGAGGAAGGGCCCGGAGGGATTCTCGACTGCAGGAGAAAGGGACCGGAGGGATTCTCGACTGCAGGAGGAATGACAGGAGGGATTCTCGCTGCGGATGAAGGACAGGAGGGTTCTCGACTGCAGGAGGAAGGGACAGGAGGGATTTCTCGTCTGCAGGAGGAAGGGACAGGAGGGATTCTCGACTGCAGGAGGAGGACAGGAGGGATTCTCGGCTGCAGGAGGAAGGGACAGGAGGGATTCTCGACTGCACAAAGGGACAGGAGGGATTCTCGGCTGCAGAGGAAGGGACAGGAGGGATTTCCGACTGCAGGAGGACGGTAAATAGGAGGGATTCTCGACTGCAGGAGGAAGGACAGGAGGGATTCTCGACTGCAGGAGGAATGGGACAGGAGGGATACTCGGCTGGCAGAGGAGGGACAGGAGGATCTCGATCAGGAGAAGGGACAGGAGGATTCTCGATTGCGAGAAGGGACAGGGGGATTCTCGATTGCAGGAGGGAAAGGGCAGGAGGGATTCCTCGACTGCAGGAGGAAGGACAGAGGATTCCGACTGCAGGAGGAAGGGACAGAGGCTTTTCGACTGCAGGAGGGAAGGGACATGAGGGGTTTTCGACTGCAGAGGAGGGGGCAGGAGGGAATTTTCGATTTCAGGAGAAGGGACGGAGGGATTCTCGATTTCAAGAAGGACCGGGGAATACTCGACTGCAGGAGGAAGGGACAGGATTGCTCGGGTGCAGGGGAAGGGCAGGGGTGATTTCTCACTGCAGAGGAAGGGACATGAGGATTCTCGACTTCAGGAGGAGGGGACAGGAGGGATTTCTCGATTTCAGGAGGAAGGGCAGGATTCTCGATTGCCAGGAGGAAGGGACAGGAGGATTCTCGACTTTCAGAGGAAGGGACAGGGGGGATTCTCGACTGCAGGAGGAAGGGGAGGGATTTCTGACTGCAGGGGAAAAAGGAAGGGACGGGGGGGATTCTCGACTGCAGGAGGAAGGGACAGGAGGGTTCTCGCTGCAGAGGAAGGGACATGAGGATTTTCGACCCGCAGGAGGGAAAGGGGCAGAGGATTCCCCGAACTGCAGGAGGAAGGGACAGGAGGATTTTTCGATTTAAAGGGGGAAGGGACGGGGGGGATTCTCGATTGCAGAGGAAGGGACGGAGGGATTCTCGACTGCAGGGGGAAGGGGCAGGAGGATTCTCGCTGAGGAGGAAGGGGCCGGAGGGATTCTCGCTGCAGGAGGGAAAGGGACAGGAGGGGTTCTCGGCAGCAGGAGGAAGGACAGGAGGGATTTCTCGACTGCAGGAGGAAGGGACAGGGGGATTCTCGCTGCAGAGGAAGGGAAAAGGAGGGGTTCTCACTGCCAGGAGGAAGGGACAGAGGGTTCTCGCTGCAGGAGGAAGGACAGAGGATTCTCGACTGCAGGAGGAAGGGACAGGAGGGATTCCTCGCTGCAGGAGGAAGGGACAGAGGGATTCTCGACTGCAGGGGGAGGGACAGAGGAAATTTTCGACTGCAGGGAGGAGGGGCCCGGAAGGGATTTCCGACTGCAGGAGGAAGGGACGGGGGGGATTCTCGATTGCAGGAGGGAAAGGGCAGGAGGATTCACGATTGCAGGAGGAAGGGGAAAGGGGATTCTCGACTGCAGGAGGAAGGGACAAGGGGGAGGATTCCCCGTTTCAGGGGGAATGGACAGAGGATTCTCGACTGCAGGAGGAAGGGGCCAGGAGGAATCTCGCGGAAAGGGTGAAGGAAAAGGAGGGCTTCCGGCTGCAGGAGAAAAGGGACAAAAGGGATTCTCGACTGCAGGAGAAGGACAGGGGGGATTCTCGGCTGCAGGGGGAAGGGACAGGAGGGGTTTTTCGCTGTCAGGAGGAAGGACAAGGGATTCTCGACTGCAGGAGGAAGGGGCAGGAGGGGTTCTCGCAGTAGGGGGAAGGAAAGGAAGGATTCTCGGCTGCAGGAGGAAGGACAGGAGGGATCTCCCGGGTGTAGGGGGAAGGGGCAGGGGGGATTCCGACTGCAGGGGGAAGGGAACAGGGGGGATCTCGGCTGCAGAGGAAGGACAGGAGGGATTCCACGACTGCAGGGAAGGACCCGGGGGATTCCGTGC
>NW_028234440.1:23064071-23066571 GCF_977035675.1 Penaeus japonicus
TTTTGGCTAGCTCTCCACACATCTACACGTGCCTGCCTCTCGAATTTCTTTCTCGTAGTTGTGATACGACATACTAAACCATCGCGCTTCGTTTGTACCCTCGCATACCAATCACCTAAAGCGGATAATATTCTCAGCCTATACCCCTCCGAGTTTTCTCCTGCGTATTGCCTACACTCAACAAAAAGACAAAAATTAGCTTAGCTCTCCTGATAAGTTCGGCAAAAACAAGAAAAATATGTTTATAACGAGTTTTTACACTTTCTTTATGCATTCAAGATTTTCGCATCTATATGATAATGGTCGGTCTCAGACGTGGGACTTTTGGCCTTTTTATGCAGAAACTTTCACAATATGATTTGGAAGTCGGGTGATTAAACAAGAACTTTTCTTTCTCTGCCGCAACAAGGTGGTCAATGCGACAGTCGGCGCCGGCGGCTTGTGCTGTTTATACATGGATGTGTTTTACTGGTGACATTTTCTATTCTAGTTTGATACTTCTCTCGCTTTGGTTCTTTTCTTTCTCTCCTTCTTTGTTCTCCCTCTTTCTCTTATTTACTACCTCTTTTAAGCCTTCTGATCCTGTCCTACCACTCTTCTCTCTCTCTCTTCTCTTACAATAATACCATTTTCGCATTATCTCCTTTTCTGTCACCTTTCTTATCCTCTTCTGCACATCATTCCATTTCTAGAAAGAAAACTTTATTCCTTTCTTCACAATCTCCCGATTTTTCTATCTCTTGGTTTCCTCCCCCTTTCCTGGTCTCCTTCTTCCCCCTTCCGTCAACTATTTCGTCTCTTATCTATCGTCTATCTCCTTTCTTCCAACTTTCATCTTTCTATCTAACACCTTCAGGATCTCACCAAGATTGTTTGGCATATACAAACAGACAAAGAATAACATGTGACAAAAGAGAAGCGCATATAAACGGATAGGCCGAGACCAGTTCCGAGACCATATCGGTGGCCACTCAATTCTCGATTGCCTTGGCTCACGCCGCACATAGCTTCTCACGCCTCTTACCGCCTCGATCCGCAGCCGGCACTTCTCTAATTCTCCCTTCGCTTCCCTCTGACTCATCTCCATGACACAGGTGGTAAACGGAGGATTGCAAGGATGTGATCCCGGGTTGCATGCAGTAACTTACTAGTCGATTTAGGCTCCGCATCCCAAAACAGGATCTGACGATTGTGAAAGGACTCTCGAGGGAAGAGCATGGTGTAAGGTGAGCGGTTGGGTGTGACTGGATTGTTGTTGCATTCATTTAGCCGATGCCTTTCCTTCCCCGCGTGTCATGGGGAAGCATTAGAGTGTTATGTGGGCGGGGAATCCAACACCTACTATATATGTATGTATATATATGGTTATGTGTATATATGTATATATATAATTATATATATATATATATATATATTATATATGTAATATTATATATATGTATATAGATATACATATATATCTATATCCATATATATATATATATATATATATGTATTTATATCTATATATATTATTATTATATATATATATATATATGTAGGTATATCTGTATATGTATATATATATATATATATATATATATATATATATATATATATATATATATAAATATGATATATATAATATATATATATATATATGCATATCTCTCTCTTCTTCTTCTCTCATCTTCTCTCTCCTCTCCTTCTTCTCTCTCTCTCTCTCTCTATATATATATATATATATTTAAATATTATATATATATATTAATATATATATATACATATATATATTATATATATCTATATATTTAATATATTATATATATATATATATATATATATTTTTCTACATACACACACACACAACACATATATGCATATATATATATATATATATTATGATATAATCATTAAATATATATATATATATATACATATATCAATATATATATTATACATATACTATACATAACATATATATATATATATATAATATATATTATATATATATATATATATATATATATATATAATATACATATATAATGTATTATATATATATATATATATATATATATATATATATATCTATACATATATATATATATATATATATATATATATATATATATATTTATATATATATATACATATGTATAAATGTAATCTTAAACAATGGATCCTGGCACAGCATCCACATATGTTTGTTGATAAGAATAAGCATTATACGCATGTTGTTTCAGATTCACTGAAATACTGAGGTTTTGGGAATTACGCCCGGCATATGGGAGTGATTCCCCATAAACAGCTGTGTGCGTTTGTGTATGTATGAGTGTGTGTGTGTGCGCGCGCGTGTGTGTGTTTGTGTGTGTATGTGTGAGAGAGAGAGTGTAGGTGTGAATTATGAAAGTGAGACTTCATTATTGATGCTGTAATATCCATACGTATCAAATCTGCATATTAAATCAATTCTTCCAATAATTCAGATTTTCCTAACCAAATCATCTCGCTTAATACC
>NW_028234440.1:23074071-23079071 GCF_977035675.1 Penaeus japonicus
AGTCAAACAATTTAAATCAGATCTCAAACATATGTTTATTTCGAAATAACAGATCTTCGGCGAACTTTTGAAAGTGCAGCACGTGCCGAGCAATGCAGAAAAAAACACTATCATTTCTATTCAGATAACTTGGTGTTATCGTATAGTATTATTTTTATATCAATAAAGTGCTTATCTTTGTGGAAGAACGGACGTCAATGCCTCTATCATAGATTTTAGGTATTGTTTTTCCTCTCTAGAATTACCCTAGATTTTGCACAGTTAGGATTCAATATATGTTCATGTTCTTCCTGATTGACAAGTAGAAAAAAATAATAATAGTAAAAGTTTATTTTCAATAAGACATCCTATCATAAAGGGGTGGAGGTGAGGGAACGTGTTTATACCGTATGTTTTATATTCTTGGCATCATTGATATAAAAAAAAAAAAATTAAAACATTAATGATTATGATGAATAACAATAGTTATAAAAATACAATTAATACTATCATAATTTTACATCTTAGTATTTTTTAACTAAATAGCCAAATTTCAAGTACAAGTGATTCCGGTCCAAGTTGCAATACCTAGGACGAGCATTCAAGTGAAAGGTCACGTGCCAAGGGAATTCCGGGTTGTCGAATTACTAATCATATAAGGGGAGGCACTGTACAGGCTCCCCAGCGTTGAATTACAGCACTAATGCAGTACTTCTACTAGTATTACACGCGCAAACGTCCGCACGCACGCAAACACACTGAAATTAAAATAGCGACAGAGAGAGAGAGCGAGAGAGAAAGAGAGAGAGCAAGAGAGCGAGAGAGAGAGAGAGAGAGAGAGAGAGAGAGAGAGAGAGAGAGAGAGAGAGAGAGAGAGAGAGAGAGAGAGAGAGAGTGGGACGAGAGCGAGAGAGAGGGCGACGGAGGAGAGAGAGAGAGAGAGAGAGAGAGAGAAAGAGAGGAGAGAGAGCAAAAAGAGAGAGAGAGAGAGAGAGAGAGAGAAAGAGAGAGAGATAAGAGGAGAGGAGATGAGAGAGCAGAGAGAGAGAGAGAGAGAGGGAGAAGGAGAGAGATGAAGAGAGAGAGAGAGAGAGAGACGATGGATGTGAGAGAGAGAGAGAGAGAGCGAGAGAGAAGGCGAGAGAGAGAGAGAGAGAGAGAGAGAGAGAGAGAGAGTAACGAGGACGAGCGAGCGAGCGAGCAGAGGAGAGAGAGAGAGAAGAGAGAGAGAGAGGAGCGAGCGAGCGAAGAGAGAGAGAGGAAGGAGAGAGAGAGAAGACGAGCGAGAGAGAGAGCGAGAGAGAGAGAGAGAGAGAGAGAGAGAGAGAGAGAGAGCGAGCGAGAGAGAGCGAGAGAGAGAGAGAGAGAGAGAGAGAGAGAGAGAGAGAGAGAGAGAGAGAGAGAGAGAGAGAGAGAGAGAGAGAACTTAAAATGTAAATTAGAAATGTAAAAAAACAAAAAAAACACAGAGACAAAATATTTTCGTCTCAAAAGCATCAGTTCTCTGTCGTCGGAAATAACATTATCATTTTTGTTATCATCATTATCACTTCTATTGCTGTTGCTCATAGAATTTATATATTTTTCATTGTTATCATCATCATTCTCTGTCTTGCTCTGGCTCTCTCTTTCTCTTTCTTCCTTTTTTTCTTTCTCTCGCGTATTTGTATACATTTATTTTTTGCTATAGTAATAATATTTCTTTTACACACATTGTCATTCGTAATGATTTCTTTTCTCTCTCTTTAGATATTCATCAAAGTATCTTTACTCTTATTTCTTCTTATTCTATTTTTTTATGATTATTTTTAAATTCCGAGTGATTATTCTTATCTTTATTCGTTACTCCGCGAGAGACGAATTTTGTGAAAACTTGATGAATGAACTTCATCTTGAATCGCATTTTTATTATTATTCATTACTTTTGGGAATTGACCATTAGATGTATCCAATCTCATATTTAGTATAGGAATCATATAATCAATCAAAAAACAGTAGGTTAGGAGCAAACCTTATAGAAAGATTGAATATAGATTGTGTTCGTTACTATTAAGAAAAAAAAAATGAAGAAGAAAAATAAAGAGTTAATCTCCATTTTCTCCGTCTCGTCTTCCCACTGTCATTACCCTCTCTTCATTCGTCCTTTTTTCAGACCACCTTTTTGGGTCCATTTTTGGCCTCGTGCTTCTTTACTTCTCATTCCTTTTCTTTTTAAGTTTTCTCTAATTTACTTTTTCCGCCTTGAGATGTTTTCGCTTTTCTCGATTACTCGCTTTTCTCTCACATTTTATATTGCCTTCTTCCCGATGTCGTTTTTAGTGCTTGGGTTCATTTATCAATATTTTTTTCTTTTAGTTTTTTTTTTTTTTGTCTGTCTTTTTTCTCTGTCTCTGTCTCTGTCTCTCTCTCTCTGTCTCTGTCTCTCTCTCTCTCTCTCTCTCTGTCTCTCTCTATAGTTGATATATATATACCATATATATGTATGATAATTTTTATATATATAGTATATAATATAGTATATATACCACACACAGACCACACATAATATCTTATTATATTACTATATTTTATATTATATAATATATATATATTTATATATATATATATAAGAATATATATATATAGTATATATTTGTATATCGTATCTTTTATTTTGATATATAATATAAATATATATATATATATATATATATATATATAAATAATATGCATCTTATCTATATCTTATATCTATTCTATCTATCTATATCTATAAAATCTATTTATCTATACTATTATATCTATATCTATATCTCTCTCTCTTTTCTCTCGTCTCTCTTTCTCTCGCTCTCTCTCTATTCTCTCTGCGTCCGCGCTATCCGCTCTCTCTCTCTCTCTCTCTCTCTCTCTCTCTACCCTCTCTCTCTCTCTCTCTCTATAATATATTATTATATATATATATATTATATATATATATATATATACACACACATACATATGATAAGACACACACACACCTACACGCCTATATATATATACATATATATATATATATATACGATATAGAATATATATATATATATATTAATATCGTGATATATACTATATGTATAATATATATATATATATATATATACTTTCTTAGTAAATTATATACATTATATTATATACTATACTATATATATATATAGATCTCTACCCGCATATATTATCATATATATATAGTACTTTTATATATATATACATATAGGATATAACGTTCTCCGTTACGGGAATATATGGCAAAACCAACTATAGAACAACCAGACATTACGATTTAAAGCGAAATAAAATCTATATTGCTTCACGAAATACCAACCAGCCATCGTAAAGAGCTCGGTCCCATATAAACTCTAACATCTAAATCCTGAAGCAAGGAGCATAATCAATCACAATGAACTCCTCTGTACAGCGCCATGATTACATTATTCATAGTCCGACCCCCACCCCCACCCCCACCCCCCACCCCCACCCCCCACCTCCAAACAATGCCAAACCTCCAGGAGCGAAATAAAGTCACCCGCTCCGTTAACCTCATCCAACGAGGGACTACGTTATCTAGCAGATGAAGGATTACTGTTAAGTAAGAGCCTTTCCACATTTACAGCACGGTAAAGGGCTCGTACGACCAGCTCTTATAATGATCGGCGTATCATGAGACATGGAGTGGTTTATGAGTCTCTACGTATTCAGTGTTCTATATGGTCCGCGGGGTTGATGTGTATTTTATGTTGCCACGGTTTGGTTAGGTCTTATGTCTTGCAAAGAAATGTTGGCTTTTTTTTTTTGCTATACTATTACAATTATTATGTTGTAATTGTTGTTATTCAAATCAATGTCATTATCTGTTTTTGGTGTTCTCATTGCTGTTGCTTTGAATGTCATTGTATTATAAGGGTTGAGATATGATAATAATCAGGTATCAATGATAACCATAGCCAAAATATTAGTAAAGGTAATAATGGCGATTTTTTTAGCACGGTGATGATGATAAGTACCATGGTGTAAGTTAATGCAATGCTCTTTTATTTAGGACTTCTTGTTTTTAAGTATTGTGGTTTCTGTCAGTATTTGTTGAATTTTAAACAAACACCCTTAATCTTTTGGATGAAAAGAACGCCTGGCGCACGGTCTTTACAGATGATAAAACAAAGATCATCATCATCTGATATATATATTTATATATATATATATATATATATAGATATATATAGCAATAATAAATATACTATATATATAGATATATGTATGAATATACATATATATTTAATTATATATATATATATATTTTGAGTGATATATATATAATATATATATATATATATGTATATATATATATATAATTATAAATATTATATAGTATATATAGAGAGATATATTGAAAAGAAAGTATCTTATAATATTTTACTATATAGTAACCTACCATATATAAATTATCATATATATTATATATATATATATATATATATATATATATATAGATATATATATTTATAATATATTTCATTTTATTAATATATATAGTATATATATATATATATATACAATATTCAATATATATATATATTATATGCATTGATATATATTATATATATATAATTATATATATAATATAATATATAAATATATATATATATAGATATATGTATATATATATATGATATTATATATAAATTTTATTATATAATCTATGGTATGTATATATATATATAGTATATATATATATATATATAAATATATATATATATAATATAATTTATATCTTTATATGCATTATATATGTTTATTTAATATCCATACATATATTTATATAATATTATATATATATATATCTAATTGTATATTATTGTATGATATTATATATATATATATTATATGAATATATAGTGTATATATGCTAAATATATATATATATATTATTATAATTTAATTATAATATATATATATATATACAATATTAGATATATATATATATATATTATATATACAAAATTCTTATATAT
>NW_028234440.1:23084071-23086571 GCF_977035675.1 Penaeus japonicus
CATAGCAAAACCAACCAGGGAAGTAGGTTCTTTCATAGTATCCATCAGGCATCTTCTCCAATATTTTTTTTTCTTTCTTTTTTTTTCTCGTTCTCTTTTTAGCTTCGTGTCCGTCCTCTAAGGTGTTATGAAGTAGATTTCCCCTATCCCCTCTATTCTAATTTTCTCCCCTTCCCTCTACTCTCGTCTCCTATTTTACCCTCTTTACTTATCTTCCTTCTCATTTTCTCACCTTTCATCCCCTCCACCCCTCCCCCTCCTCCTCCACCTACCCTCAATCTAAGACGAGATTCCTGGACTTTCTTATTGTTTGTGGATTTTAGCTCCGATTGCAAGTAAATACGCAGATTTGTATGGTTGTATTTTTTCTTTCTTTATTGTATGGATGAATTTGTTTTATAGATATTACTAATCATCACTAAAATTATTATTGTTATATGATATTGATATCATTCATTTGATTGTTTTTATAGTAATTAACATTATTTGTATCGCCATTACTATTAGTAGTTGTAGTACTATTATCTTCATTGTAATAACTATCATCATCATTATTGTAATAACTATCATCATCATTATTGTAATAACTATCATCATCATCACCATTGTAATTATCATTATCATTATCATTATTATCGCCATGAAATATTGTACTTCCTACCCAGATCATTAAGGAGAAGAAGGGACTAACTCTTTCCAAAATAAGTGCTGAGGGCCGAGCTAACGCCTGTCAATTCAATCCCCAGAAATGATAGCATGGAGGGGGATTTCGATCCTTTATAAGGGATATTTAACAGAGCTATAAAAGTTAATACTAGAACTAACTGTAAAAACAAGCATAACGCTATGAAACAAAGAACAAATGTGTCGTTTGCAAAAAAAAAAAAAAAAAAAAAAAATATTCTAACGTCGAGTATCTGGTTTGAAGCCTGGCCAAATAAAAAGAAAGACAAATTCAATTCTGATGCGATCGCATCGCTGTTTTTTTTCAACAATTAAGCAACTGTTGAAAGAACAGCATATATATAATGTTAAAAACAAACAAACCTGGTGTATGAAAAGCAAAAGAAAAATAGATTAAAAAATAACTAGGACTTCCTTTGATGAAATATAAGTGAGTTAAAACTCCAAGAATCAGCGTAAAACAAAACCAGCCAAGTTCATTTAAAATGGTCTAATGATTTAATAAAAAATCTTCTTTAGACAATTTCCAGCTTCTACGCAAAATATTAGACTTTTCTGAATTTATTTTTACACACACAAAAAAAAATAATTGTTGTATGATGTATCATTTATTTTTAAAAAATACGGGAAATGTTCTTTAATAAGTCTTCATATCAAACGCCGAGATGAGGTAAACAAAACATCCTGTGAATAACTACTTTATTGTTCACAGATAAGAAAATTCTTCACAGGTTAACCTGACAAGAATTACAAACGAGTTCACGGTGGCATTGGCTGAAAAATATGAAACAAACAAACAAACAAAAAACAAAAAATACAAGGCAATGGGAGACTTTACAAGAGTAATACTACCTATAGTAATAGAAATAGTTGTACTAATAATCATGATGGGGAAGATAACGACTTATATCGCAACCCAAAACACTGCCAGTATTCAGACAGAAGAGAAACCCCTCCGTTAAGTGTGTGGAAACCTTGATGATTATATCGAATGTCTGAGCGAAAGGGATGTCTTGCAGAGATACGTGCTTTCGCAACAGAGGAATTGAAAGAGTTACCTTGCACGAAACTTTTTCCTTTCACGTTTAATCTTTTGGATTCCGAAGACTTTACAGGATATATTGTGGCTGATGTTTGTGCGCTTCCTCTGACTTTTCATCTTGTCTAAAGAAAGCGATTTAGGAATTGAATCAGAACGTCTCAGATGACGAAAGGGGAACTGAGAAGGAACTCAACCTGCATACTGAATAATATCATCCATTCCTCTCTTTATGGCATGCACAGTCAGCCATATATAAATCCGCTCATTCTAGCCGGTAGGGGCTGAGCGGTTGGTAAGCCTGAATTTTCCGGGAATTGATTATTTTTAGTTGTTAGCCAGTAGTTTTCATAGTTAGGTAATTGTATGTTCTATGCATCTATACTGATTAACTTATTTTCTTAAAATGATGAAACTGGTATTCCGGGAATTAATTACTTGTAGTTGTAAACCAGTAATGTTTATAGTCAGTTAAATATATGTTCTATACATCTATACTGATTAACTTACTTTCATATTGCGATGCAGTTATTACCTGCGGGAAGTTATAATAGAATTGCAATAAATCTAAGTCCTTACAAGATATCTTAGGCCTCAGTAATTCTCATTTAACGTGTTGTCAGACGATGAAGCATTCTAACTATGCCTTTCATACCAAAGGAGACAGAGAAGGAAGTCAGTGTGGGTAAAAATGGGGAGGGGAATAAAGGAAAGGGAGAAGAAGGAGGGAAGAGAAGGCAGGGTGTGAGAGTGAAGCCCCGCCCAGACAAGCGAGCT
>NW_028234440.1:23099071-23101571 GCF_977035675.1 Penaeus japonicus
TAACCTAATATTTATTAAGAAGTCGTTTGAACCGCTAACCGCTCGCGCGTACGGCCGACCTTAAATAACCCGGTGTCTATCCCGCCTCATATGGTAACGGTTGGGACAATTATCGCCACGGTTTAGTATTGTCTAAGTGTGTATTTTGTGGATCGTGAACAACGTCAGACTAAGAGGAACAAACGGCAATCGCAGTGAAGCTATTTACGCTTCTCACAGCAACAAAAGGATAAGTCACTTTACAGGTTGCTAAAAGACACTGTATCTTCCCTGTGTTTCCCCTGCCCCACCTCTGTTTCCTCCCTGCCCCCCCTCCCCATTGCATTTTTTTTTCTCCCTGTTTATTGCAAACTCCACCCCGTCATTCTCCCACCCTCCCTCCCACGCTTTTTCGTCTATTCTCCTTTTTGTTAATTAGTGATATTTTTTTCTACGTATCGTTTCGTTAATTTCACTACATTACTTTTCGTTAACATTCAGTAACGTAATATTTCACATCATTATTTTATGTCCCTGATGTGTCCGTTATTCGTTCATTTTACTATGCTACGAATGTTTAACAATTATTCTATGTTATCTTACGTTTGCTATTATTAACGTTTCAACGTTATTCGTATTCTCGTAGAAATTCACATAAAGGTGTGACATTAGTCTTTCATACGAAACCGATAAAATAACTGTTTCGTTTACTTATTTTATCATTCTACGCTTAATTGCTCTGCGTTATCTGTGTGAAATTACGATTACATTTTTCTACTTACAATGCATGATTTGTTTTTCTGTGCGTTAGTTAAGTAAATAACTGTAAATCACATCATATTCTTATGGCAATAACTTCGAAATTTCTTATGTAGAATTTCTAATGTCTGTGTGATTTTCTTAAGTTTTCGTTCCTATGCGATATTTAACAAGTCGACTTCTTCAAACAAAAATATATTCAGTTACACGTTTCAGACTCGTCATTTGATCTCGTGTGATTATTTTTCTTGTGAATTTACATACTTTCCTTTCTTGAATATGGTTTATACTATGTATTCGTGGAAATGTAATTCACTTTGCGTTAACATTTATTATATTTGCTCTTTTATTATGGGACTTTAATATAATTTCTTTTATTCTTGCTTTAATATTCATTTAATTATTAAATGTATTTCGCATATGACCTGACCTCACTTGACCCTTGACCCGTTCGTATGGTCAATCTGGACATAAAACTTTGACAATGTGTTATATTTCTCGCGACCCTTCTGTCCCTTGTGGTCAATTTCATGACCGTGTGATTTTGGGAAATAGCATCACATGTGACCTTTGGTCACTTCATGACCGCGTTCTGTATGTGACCTTATCCTATGGCATTATTGACCGTGTGAATTTGTAAGAAAATCGTTAACGAATATTAAGAATTATATATGTGTCTTAACTCTGATTTTCTCTACATTTTAATTTATTTTATTGTCTGCATATATGTTGTACTATATTTGTAATGCATGACTTATATATCTGCATCTCCTGTAACATGACATACTTTGTCATTTGTGATTCGATTAATGGTCACACTACTGACCTCACTCGGTCACGTTGTAGTCCGATAATTGGAATTACAATTTAAACTGTCTTTGTGAAATTCCATATTTCTCAACATTCGACAGTCAATGTTTTGATAATTTTGTTTACTCATTTGACTTTGTGTACTTATGATTGTTAATTCATTGCAATCTTTATGACAATTGTTTCATATCATAACATGATTCATCACTTCATATTATAATTTATCATCACATTTAGCTAGAAATGTTGACAGATGCATGTTCGTTTCTTAGCTTTATTCCTATTTCATGGCATAGTCAGATTCGACTATCTTTACATTTTTCATTGCATTATTGATTATTGTTACTTCCATATTTCATTGTTTAATTGCAAGTAACTTTAATCCTTGTATGATATGATTGTCATTATTTTTAATGTTAAGCAATTGTCGACTTAGGCAACATTTAGCATATATGTTATCATCACAGGCTTCTCCGAGTTTCCGACCTTTCGAAACATTTCATGGGTCAATCGGAACGCCAAATATCTTATCATGATATTACGAACGCAACGTTCATTAGGTCAGTCAGGAAAAGGTTTATTTATCATTTCATATTTTATAGCTTTTCAGCTTAACTTGCCTTTCTCCAGCTACTGTACCTCACTTATCGGGCCTTCATTGCATGACGCCCATTGCATGTGCATCTCACCCTAATTACGCGTATCTATGGTACCACAATTGAATAAACCGCGAATTACGGGTTATTTTTCGCACTCCGGTGCACCGTGCCTCGGAGATCTTGACAACCTGACGTCACAATAAATTCTCTCAAACAGAGACAGCGCGCTTATCACTTATCAGACGTTCCAGGCTTGCTAACTCCACATTTTATTAGCTATGCACATATTAATGGTATTTCTTTCAGTTGCCCCGATCTTGGCTATTACGCCGCACCTTATTTCAGAAGGACGA
>NW_028234440.1:23136571-23144071 GCF_977035675.1 Penaeus japonicus
TCTCTCATCTGCAGAGTGTGGGATGCGAAATATGCCTTGGGTAGGATAATACAACAAGAAGAACCATAATTACTACAACAGCAGCAATCATCACCATTATCATCATTATTGTCATTGCCTTTGCCATTGTCACTATCATCATGCAGATGTCCTCTAATGCAATATGTAATTCTGATAAAGCTTTCATCGAAATGCGAAAACTATATCTCTTGCGGTTTAAAAGTTATTTTTACCTATATCTATGTATGTCAAACTTCAAAATTCAAAATAATGATTATTCAAATAATGACAATAACAACAACAATTGTGATAATACTAATAGTGCTACTGCTACTACTACTGAGAATATTGACAATCAAATTGATAACGATAATAATTGTAATAACAACAATGATAATAATAATGATAATGATGATAAAGCAATGATAACGACAATGATGATGATGATGATGGTAATAATAATAAAAATAACAATAATAATAATAATAATAATAATAATAATAATAATAATAATAATAGTAGCAGTAATAATAATAATAATAATAATAATAACAATAATAATAATAAACATGATAATAAAAGTCTTTGTGGACAGTTTGTAACATTAAGACACGTACATATTATTAAAGAACATTCCTTTCGAAAATCATTTAAACGGTGTTCCTACGTAGCAGTGATATGAATTATGCATGTTTGACTGCAGCTGCAAGGGTATCACTGCGTCCGATGAGCAAGACACTGGGACGAGATTTATTCAAATATGAATGTGATAGATGAAATAGTAAAGCACAGCCTTCTGTTTTGGACGCCAGCAGACACTTACAACTTGTCATTCATCATTGATGCTATCAACAATAATTCTATTACCATTGTTAATGCAACGACTATTGCTACAATCAGAGGTAGCGGTAGTAGTTTTTATTTACCAGAAGTAAATTCTTTATGGATATAATATAAGAGAACAGACCTATTATTAGTTGATCTGCATTGACACACGATGAAGAGGAATCAAAAGGAAAACAAAATACAATCAACCAACCGTCTGCCAGCGTGGCTTTTGAGAAATAGTTTTGTCCGGATGAAATGTTACGTAAATTGCTAATAACCGATATCAACCTTTTCCTCTGTTATTTGAAATAAAGGTTAAACTTTTGCGTCGTGAAGCTTTGATTTTAGAAAGAGGATGACGAGATCAATATTGACATAATTCCGTTTAGTAATTCCAACAGGCCAGAGGAGGTCGTTTCGAGTCATGTCATTTATTGATCAGTTAGCTTATACTCAATTTCCACCTTTTATATATTTTTGTCATATCTATATGTTAGTGTTGCTATTATGGTGTGGGGTGCATATCGCCGCAACTCCTCTCCCCTTTGCCATGAAATATTAGTAATAGACAATGGTTGCATGCCTCCTTGCAAAATTTATTTCATTTATCATGAATGGAATTCTGTCAAACATCCGAAGATGAATACATTGATACAAAGTAAAATAATGAAATGAGTCTATTCCAATGTTTATGACGCGGTATTTTAAAACTTTAACTACAAAAGCTCCGGTGTTGAAATACCAAGTACAAGTATCCAATGATGAGAAATTCAAAGCAAGGGGAAATAGTTGTCGATTAGCCTTTTAACCAACTTTTTTTTCAATACTAAACTAACATTTCTAGGTAGTGTCATGAGATATCATTTTGAAAGATAAGAACTCAAGAATCTAATCACATTTATTCGCAGTTATAACAAGGAACATTCATAAACAAAATAAAAGACAGTAATTCCCGCCAACTCGTCTCTACGTTGCTGCGTTCGGATGGTGGAACGAGATTACGCTGATTAAAACTTCTTACATCTAGCAATACAGTTTTCGAGCTATATTTGGATCCGTGTCTGGATAATCTACTTTTTACGTATTGTTATGATCTTTCTTTCCACAAATATTCATCGACATGAAAAGTCAGGTAATTAATCAATTTAGGAGAACGCATCGAGACATGTGCTTAGGTAAACCCACGAGTATCAACAACAAAAACAAAACTCTTCAAAGACGAATCAATATACCGATGACAATAAAGTAAACAACCATAAGTATTTGCCATCATATTTAGGCATTTCATTCGATCATCGTAACATAACAGCGAAAGGATGGAAAGGGGGGGAATGATGAGCTACTGACACCCCCACGTGATTTGTCCAGTAGTTCCACTATTTCGAGAGGACATTGATTCAGTGTCGTCAGGGACAACCGACCTGTGCCGCTTGTAGTCCGGGAAACGAGAGATATCCTCAGTCTCTGTCGTGAAAGCTAGAGTTTGGTCTCGGATATTATTAGCATCAGCGGTGTTGCTTCAGTCTGGGAAAGGTTACACATAGGGGCTTTATTAAGATTTTGTGTGGGATACATCTTTGTTTGAATAGCGTTTATTCATCGGTTGTTCTACATGTGTTCCCCAATGGTCGTAGCCTTTTGCTATGCCTTTTTAATGGTTACTGTATTCTTTAAATGTACTCAGTGATTGTTTTGCCATATCTGTTTTTTTTTTTTTTTTTTTCTTTTCTTTTCTTTTTTTTTTTTTTCTTTTTTTTTTGGGGGGGGTCTTTAATCAGCTATTTCGGGGTTTTACAGCTACAATAGCATTAGCATTTATTTATGACACTTGATTTGAGTACATTCCTTCCATCTGATAGTTAGGTGAGATTCCTTGAAGAAAATCCATACGTGTTACTCAAGCACGGTAATTTAGTAGTCCCATTATCTATAAAACATAAAGGGTTTGATCAAACAAGTTCTGTTGCAATTTCTTATGGTAGTATGTATGGTTCCCGATAAGGATGGTTTTGCAAATTTCATTAAACTAATTATTTTGTTTTTAATTGTTGCCTCGTTTACTAAAATATTAGACTCTCTCTCTCTCTCTCTCTCTCTCTCTCTCTCTCTCTTTCTCTCTCTCCTGTATATATATATATATATATATATATATATATATATATATATATATATATATATATATATATATATATTTAGTTATTTATTTATATTTATATTTATAATCCCTTCCATATAAATTAAAAAAGAAAAACATGAACCTTTCTCAGAAATATATTTTATTTCATCACTCTTACAGCATCATATCTTATGATCTCCATATCGGAGGACCTCTAAGTGCATCGTGCCGCCCATCACCATAGCTTCATTGCTCTTTCATAAACTAGGGATCAACTGGGCTTCAGTTGCATTACGCGTCTCAATCCCTGCTGTCAACCCAAGCCCATTGTGACCGGTTGGACAGCTCCCCACACTCTTTTTTTTTTTTTTTTTTTTTTTTTTTTTTTTTTTTTCTCATGTAATGACTTTGAGTTATATAGAATAGCTGTGTTTGAAAATACGGTGTTGCTATTATTCATCCTTATTTAAATCATATTTATGCTGATTGCTAAAATTTGTTGGAAATATTTTTTTTCAAAATTTATATTCGACGGAACAAGGAATAACTATTAGTTTGAAGTTAATGCTTATAACTCTCTAGAAATATTCGCTTTATAAAACATAGTATTAACACAGTAAAATCAATCACACAAACACGCCTACGCGCGCGCGCAGACACCCACCCACACACACACACATACACACACATGTATGGTGCATATATAGTGTTCCTAGACGAATGACAAGAATGGTGTCAATAATAATAATGACAATTGTTATGATAATAATGATAAGATCTTTAATTTCATTGATATTACTAAACAAGCTAAACAAGTTTTTCAACAGGATGCGAGATATCAATTACCAAGAAATAAAGACTACTAAGAGTTACTAAGAATAGACATCTGGGAAAAAAAAACAAAGATAAGGTTACCAAAAAAGGAAAAGAATGTTTAAAACTATAAACTAAAATGTCTATCTAAAATCCAAAATATGATAATGCCGAATTATCGAGAAGGTCTCACGTCATCTGGCGAGTAGAATCATTAATTTCTCGTTCATAAAATAAGAGAGACAGATGTGAAATACCAAGTGACGTTAATGCAGCCATGGTAGAGAGAGAGAGAGAGAGAGAGAGAGAGAGAGAGAGACAGAGACAGAGACAGAGACAGTGAGGGTAAGAGTGAGAGAAAACAGGCATTCTGAGATAAAGACCAACATTTTTTCCTAATCCTAATGAAGTTCCTTAGAAACTTCGCAACTACTCTCTCATCTCTTTGTTCAATCTGATTGTACTTCAGGCGTCCACTCCCCATTTTCCTTCGGCCTCGGGTACTGTCTGTAACACGTGCTTCATCAGGTGTTTAACATTTCCTCTTGTAATTCCTACAAATCCGTTCTGATTCAATATCCGTCCACTTAAAAAAAAAAAAGAAAAAAAAAATCATGCTCTCTCCTCTGGTAATATCTCACAAGGATTTGTCATATTGATCAAATTGCTAAATCTACTTAAAAATATTTGCTTTTTTTTTTTTTTTTTTTTTTTTTTATACAGAACATTTTCTTATATGAAAATTTTGACATCGCCTTGAATATCACACTCGAATCTGGGGTTTCATTTATATATGTATCTATTGCAAAGCTGAAACAAAGGCAATGCATCTAAGGTAATATTTTCCCTTCAATTCTACTCGTACTTGACTTTCCCTGAGATTGTGATGATGATAATGATGATGATAATGATGATGATGGTGCCGCTACCATATTATTCTGATGATAATTACATTGATGCTAATGATGATGATGATGCAGATGATAATGATGATAATTATGATAATGATGATAATAATGATGATGATGATGCAGATGATGATAATGATAATAATGAGGATGATGATGGTGATGATGATGATAAGGATGGTGATGATGACAATGATGGTAATGATGATGACGAGGATGATGATGATAATGATGTTGATGATGATGATTTTATTGATACTGATACTGCTAATAATACTAATTCTACTAATGATGATTGTAATGAAATTGATAATAATAATAACAATGAAGATCATTATTATTGGTATTATAATGAGCTTTATTTCTTATCATCATTAACAAGTAGGAAAAGAGGAAATAAGAAAAGGTTAATTTAATAGAGCAATATTGTTAATCTCACAAAATATTCATACAGAAAAGACCTCGTTATACCTACGCATATTTTTCAATTAATTCATATGAAAAGTTGTAATGGCAAAACCTAATATCTGCTTTAATAATCTGAGAGAGAACTCATTAAGGTTTACAAAAATATAATTACAGTTGAATTTAGATATTTGGTAAATAGCAAAAGATTTCATGTTGGGGACTGTGGGTAAAACTATGCATCTATCTATCTATCTACACACACACACACATACAAACACACACACACACACACACACACATACACACACATACAAACACACACACACACACACACATATAACGTCAAGAAGTTAAATCCATCGTCTTATAAATACAGTTTTTTTTACACCATCTTTAGAAATCATTTGTTAACCATTGGTACTTACTGCTTCTCTTTGTTTCTTTGTATTCATTTGTTGTATGTTTATGTGTTTTATTTAAAATCAAATTAAAGAGAAGCCGTCTGGTTAGCTCATTGGTAGCGTGTCGACTTCACATCCCCGTGGTCGGCAGATCGAGCCCCGTCCAAGCTCTTGAACTTCCACTGTCACCTGGCGGTTACTGACGTAGCTGTCACTGCCGACGGTGTAAGGTCCACGCTCATATCGAGTCGACACTCGGTTGCAGACAATCTCCTCACTCACAGCACAGCACACGAACAGCGGCTCGCGTCACTGCATACAAGCCCGGCGTAGCATCTGCTCCGCAAATCTGGCTTATCCTTATCCTTAATTAAAGAGATAGCGACCTTCTTCCATCTAAATCAAAATTGGCTCAACGTAAAGTTTTTATAAAGGAATCCTCTGAAGGAACCTGGAATTCCCGAAGAGTTTTCTGCACAATGCATAAATATCTCAATACATAAATGGTAATGAAAAAAATACTTTGAATATCATATGCCATCCTAAATATATCAACTATCATGATAATAGATTTGAATACAAAATATTGTATTGTGATTATGATTAACATCATATAAACCAGTCTACTATGTTATCAAGCACTGAAAAATGTAGCGGTTATAAAATATTAATAAGCACCTAGTTTATTTTAATATGTCGTACATATCGAATTATAATAACATATTCAAAAGTCCCCTTATCAACAGATTAATGTTATATGTTTACAGTACAAAATATATATCATTTTGTGGAAAAGCTCCTGCTTTCTTGGTAGTAACTGATAGAACCTCAGCAATAAATTAAAGTAATCGTTTATATGATGCATATTCGATTAGAAGACGCTTCAAAAATATTTCTACATAATCTACATATTCTACATATACAAGAGTAAGCAATATAAAGAATGGAGCGCCAAGACCTACTTTCATAGAGTTAAGTAAATCTGACGCTTGACTCTAAGTTCGAGGATAATATGGATATTCGTCAGTCGTGATTAGTTGCACATGAGCCATTACATTTCTCTTCCACTTTCCTCTCCATATACGGATTTTCATGTTCTGACCACTTGGCCCTTTTTCCTATAGTATGATGTTTTCGAGTTTCTCCTCTAATACTATTCTCCTCTAGACATTATAATGATAATAATGATAATGAAAACAACAACTCATTTTTCACATTGATAAAAAAAAAAAAAAACGTTCACTATTGCAAGGTGAAACATCACAAATCAATGCTCACCTGAGCCATACCGCGTTCCTCTTGGCTATTACTGTACAATTTTACTGAAACTGAAGCAAGAAGTTTAGCTTCTTGCTGCAGTTTAAAAGGTGTTTCTCCCCTGCTTATGGTGGCTTTTCTCGCATCATTAATCATTTCTCGTAAGCATGTCTCGCTGGGCCTTCTCTCCTCCCTCACTACAGTGTACTCTGCTTTAACCGACTTGTTCCTCTGGGCGAACCCTGATAAAAAGATGCCTTTGTGCCTAACTTAAAGCTACAGTGTAGATAATAAACAGAAACACATGTTATAAAAACACAAATAACAATCTGACCGCCAATTTTCCTTCATTCTCTCTCTCTCTCTCTCTCTCTCTCTCTCTCTCTCTCTCTCTCTCTCTCTCTCTCTATATATATATATATATATATATATATATATATATATATATATATACCACCACCACCACACCACACACACACGCACACGCACACGCACACACACACACACACACACACACAAACTATATTGCAACACATACGTGCTGCATACATGCATACTGTATGTGGAGTCTGTAGTTCTCCGTAATGGCAAAGGCGCATGAAATACCAAAGTTAAACATTTTCTAAATGTTTCTCTGCTCAAGTGATATATATGTATATGTGGGGCAGGTTTGGTCGTGTGCAGTAATTCGATTGCGGCCGAGGACCAGGGATGAAATTTCATTACTCACTGAATGGCAAGCTGTAAAAATGCACTGGCGCTGGGCTGT
>NW_028234440.1:23181571-23184071 GCF_977035675.1 Penaeus japonicus
AAGGGGAGATAATACATTCCTAGCCCGTCTGAATACAGCATGGCTGTATTATGGTATATGAAATATTGAAGAAAAAGTGTGTGTTGGAGGGGGGGAGGGCGGTTAACACTGAGCATGGCTGACCTCTATTTGATAACTCATGGAATGTGCCAGCTATAAAGGCTATGTCTAATAATCGGTTTCTGAGTTGTTGTTTTTCATAAATTAATAAGTTCACACTTATTTCATGCCGAAGAAAGTTGTTCCCCATTACCTTTATTAAACATATTATCTAATATAATCCCTAGCATTTTCCTCCCCATTACATCGAACAAAAGCTCCACCTGCCCTATTTACAGGAGAATCGCCAATTTTCCTCTAGTTCCCCACTGAGTAAATAAGGGAAGGGAGAAGGAAGTAAGCAGGGAGCTTCGTATTACAGGGGGAGAATTAATTGAAAAATAGCACACCTGACGGCACTCCAAACCCCCTCGCTCGTATTACTAGCAGTTGCGAGTGTGAAGTGTATGGTGTTGTTTGTGCGTCTTCGTTAAAGGAAGAAAGATTGTTCCTTGAGGCATTTTGTATCTTTAAAGTATCTTTTTGTATCTTTAAAGTATCTTTTTGTATCTTTAAAGTATCTTTAAAGTATCTTTTTGTATCTTTAAAGTATCTTTTTGTATCTTTAAAGTATCTTTTTGTATCTTATTTTTGTATTTTGTTTATTTTTGTAACTTTTATCTTTTGTATCTTTAAAGTATCTTTTTCTATCTTATTTTTGTATCTTTTTAATCTTTTAACTTTTATCTTTTGTATCTTTATCTTTGTAATTTTTATCTTATTTTTCTAACTTTATTTTTGTATCGTTAAAGAAAGAAAGATCGTCCATTGAGTCATTTTGTATCTTATTTTTGTATCTTTAAAGTATATATTTGTATCTTATTTTTGTTTCTTTTTTCTTTTTTTCTTTTTGTAGCTTATCTTTTGTATCTTTAAATTATCGTTTTGTATCTTATTTTTGTATTTCTTTAATTTTTTAACTTTTATCTTTTGTATCTTATTTTTGTATCTTTATCTTTGTATTATTTATCTTCTTTTTGTATCTTTATTTTTGTCCCTTGAGTCATTTTGTATCATATTTTAATATCTTTTCGGTATTCGTCGCATTGTTTGGGACGTTTCCATCACGATCGGTAAATAATTTCCAGTTGGACCGCTGGTGCATCTATGGAATTAAACATATATCAATAACACCTGTGCAACTACTTTTGATATAAAATAAATAATGATGATAACAATAATAAAAAATAGAAATAATTATAAATTATAATAAAAAATCCTTCAGCTTTTATCGTACTTAAAAAACTATATATATACCGATGAAAAGCCCGGATGAACTACAAAGCAAGCAAGCGGAAGAAGAGCAAGAAGAGAGGAGAGAGAGAGAGAGAGAGAAGAGAGAAAGAGTGAGAGAGAGAGTGAGAGAAGAGAGAAAGATTGATATAAGAAAAATAGATGAGATAACAATAATAGTAGAGAGAGAATTATGAGATGATAAGAAAAGATAGACTTTAATCGTTACTAGAAACTAGAGAGATCTACGGAGAAAGACAAGAAACGAGGAACAAACGAAGAGAGAGAGAGAGAGAGAAGAGAGAGAGAGAGAGAAAGAGAGAAGAGGAGAGAGAGAGAGAGAGAGAGAGAGAGAGAGAGAGAGAGAGAGAGAGAGAGAGAAGAGAGAGAGAAGAGAGAGAGAGAGAGAGAGAGAGAGAGAGAGAGAGAGAGAGAGAGAGAGAGAGAGAGAGAGAGAGAGAGAGAGAGAGAGAGAGAGAGAGAGAGAGGTTGCATTTGAGCAAAAACCCCGTCTTTTTCCTTTAATTACAATTCTTCGCACAATAAATCATTTGGAGTAAATGTGTCCATAAGATATCCTTGATTAAAATATAGAGATACAGCTAGCAACAAAAGTCTGTAGGAGGTGGAAACTATTCTGAACCACAAATTAACTAATTTGTACTTGAGGTAGCCAACACTTCGTGTTGAGTAATGAAATGTAAAAGACAAGACAGAAAAAAAAAATATACGAAAGAAAAATAACCTTCGATAGTCACACACAAACCAACGAAAACCAGCATCTATAATTCCAATATAGCCAAAACAAAATAGATATTTTCAAACACGCACACATACCAAAACGACCCACGAACCAAAACCAGGTACAATTCCCACTGAACCACCCTTGTCCACCAGAGTCAGCCAAAGCGTCAACATATAAGTTGCTATTTGGCAGCTTTGGATGGAAGACCACCCAAATGACTTGCCCCTTCCAACCTTTACTATCCTATATGTGTGAGCCTAAATTGATGAAACAGTTCAACATCATAATATGCTCTTATTGCCGTTTGGTTTCTACTATCAGTACAAAAATGTCAAGACTTTATCAGCTGATTATGCATTTACTAAATATCGTCCGAAGTTTATCTAGAACCGCCTGCCCTACTCGTGTGTATCGTGGAACCTG
>NW_028234440.1:23216571-23219071 GCF_977035675.1 Penaeus japonicus
GAGTAGGAGTAGAAGGAAAAAGGAGTGGGAGGATGAAGAGGAAAAGGAGTAGCAGGAGAAGGAGGAAGAAAAGAAATAGGGGGAGGAGGAGGAGGAAGAGCAATAGGAGAAGGAGGAGAAGGAGGCATAGAAAGAGTTGAACCTCCGTTGGGGATGGGAACACCGCAACGCGTTCGGACAGCTCTTCGGAATCTGGGGATGGATGCATGTCAGGTGTTGACGCTAATGCAGTAGGTGAAGGGGAATGAGTCTGAGGGGTGGAGAGAGGGAAAGGACGAGGAAAGAGAAATGGAGGGAGGAGAAAGATGGGAGCAGAGGGGAAAGATGGTAAAGAGAAAGATGGGAGCAGAGAGAAAAGATGGGGAAAGATGGGAGTAGAGGGAAAATAGGGAAGAGAAAAATGGAAGTAGAGGGAAAAAATGGGGGAAGAGGGATGAGAAAGATGGGAGTAGATGGAAGATATGGGGAAGATAAAGGTGAGAGTAAAGAGAAAAGATGAAGAAAGAGGGACGAGAAAGATGGGAGCAGAGGGAAAAGATGGTGAAGAGAAAGATGGGAGCAGAGAGAAAAGATGGGGAAAGATGGGAGTAGAGGGAAAATAGGGGAAGAGAAAAATGGGGAAAGAGGGAAAGAAAGATGGGAGTAGAGGGAAAAGATGGAAAAAAAGAATGGAAATAGTAGGAAATGCTGATGGGAAAAAGGGGGGTGAGGGGAAAGGTAATGAAGAATATAAACAGAAGTAAAGTTATATAAAGATAAGAATTGGTTGAGAAAGCAAAGGAGCGAAAAAGTTAGACAAGGAATAGAGACATCAGAAAGACCGTCTTCATATATAAGGCCAATAACGATGCCGTAATAACTTTCATTTTTGTATATTCTCCTTCGTCAACCATCCCCAAGACGAAGGACATGGCAATCGTTCCAATAATATTTCGTGAAATGCGAAAACAATGCGCCTCTGGATCCGAATGTGCGACGGGGACAACAATGAAGGGAGAATGACTAGGAATACGGATGCAAGTTGCAATGGGAGGGGGATAGGAGAGGAAGACGGAGGAAGGGGAAGAGAGGGGAGGGGAGGGGAGGAGAGGGTGGAGAGGGGAGGAGAGGGGAGGGGTGGAGAGGGGAGGGGAGGGTGGAGAGGGGAGGGGAGGGTGGAGAGGGGAGGGGCGGATGTAGTTTGGGGGGAAAGAGGAGGAGGGGGGGGGGCTGGAGGAAGGCGGGTGAGGGGGGGAGAGAAGGATTTAATATTAACATAATTCACATCAACATTCTAACCAACAATTTCCTTCCCTGCGATATGCCTGAACTGGCAGGGGAAGGAGGGGGTGGAGGGTGGAGATAGGGGGTGGGGGAGTCGCGAAAAGGGGTAAAACGATAAAGGTAAGAGTATGTAAATGACTTTGCAGGACTTGGAAAGGCTCCTTCTGCGTAAATGGCGGACTCTTCGGAGGACAGAGGCTGCAGGAAATCATGCATCATTTTCGTCTAAGTTAAGAGGGGGAGGGAGGGAAGGATAGGATAGGGGGAGGGAAGGAAGTATAGGATGTGGGGGGGGGGCAGGTAAAAGTGAAGGATAGGGATAGGGAAGGGACGACAGATAGATAGAAACAATTGGTGAGGGAGGGAGAGAGATGTGCATAGATGAAGGAGGGAGTGAAATGAACAGAGAAGGAGTGATGGGGAGGGATGGAAGGAGGAGGGAGGGACAGGGGCGAGATAAACACGAAAGGAGGTAGGAAGAAATTGAAACTACTGTATATAAGGAAAATAGGTAGTTTTTTTTTTTTTTTTTCTTAAAATGATAAATAACAGAGAGAGAGAGAGGGGGTAGGGAGGGAGGGAGAGAATTTGGAACGACAGAATAAATATAAAAAAAACACATTGTAATTATGTAATTGAATGACAAAATGCAACAAAATTCCAATATGAATTATTACATGTTTCAAAAACTACAAACACTAACAGAAAAATAAACATCACACGTTCCTGCCGATAATGAATGATCAAATCGTTAAATTATTTAGAGTATAGAATTTTGTATCTTCATTAATAATTGCAATGAATTCTAAGAACATTCGACTGACATAGTATTCTTTCGCAGCCAAGTTGATTCAAAATATACATGTCAAATGAAAAATGCAATAAGATGGACAGCACTTAAAGTTCAATACCTAAGATACGAAAGAAAACAATCTAATTAATCTATTTATCAATCTAATTTATTTATCTATCATCTTCAATTTCCAGGAATGGTAAAATACCAGTTTTAAATAAATCAGAATGATCAGCTATCATCAGATACATATCTTTGAATTAATGCATTACCATATTGTTTGATTAATTTATTTCTTTATCAAAATTGTATCACCGTTTTTCCTGCTATGGTCTGTGATTTCCTCCTAGAAAATCTATAACATTTCTCCCCAATGTTGCAACTGCCTCGCCCTTTACACAAGAGTTGCATTTGCTTGACGTTTGGTACGAACTTTAGGGAAAT
>NW_028234440.1:23251571-23259071 GCF_977035675.1 Penaeus japonicus
TCCCTCCCTCCCCGGGCCAATACACCTCCTTCTTTCTTTTATCAAAACAACTTACCGGAAATCCACCGGAAACAACACTCACTCAAAGTACCTCCTCTGCTTTTTGTCCTCTTCGTGAATTGAATCTTCATCCTTTCACTATCTTTTGCGATAACTTCTGAAGTCTGTATTGTATAGGATACACAATGATTTTTTGTATAAATTTTGGTGGTGTAAGTGATATCCTTTTATGTCAATGCAGGACGGAACACCATGATAGAAAAATAAAAAAATGAATAGATAAATCGAAACTACGATAATTTTTTTTTTTTTTTTTTTTTTTTTTTTTTTTTTTTTTTTAATCAGGTTTAGCTCAGAATTGGATTTCTTTTTCTTTACTTGAATGAATTAGTTGATCGACTTTTTTCGATTAGAAATGTATATCCATTTGTAAGAACAGATGTACAAAACATACTCATTTATTCACCAAGACAAAATAAAAAGATAACAACAGTATCCACCTGTATATAGCACATATACCAAAAAAAACAGAAAAAAACGAAATATATCAGAATATAAAACAAAACGCCCAACCACGGATACGACCCTCAAACTAAGATACTAGCAGATATTCTAAACACTTGGAATTTTGCTCGTACCAAAAATTACAACGAAAGGGAATCTGATATTTGATTATTCAAATACGAAATCTTTACACATTAAAAGAATGATAATAGAAATACATTGCAAGCATATTATCTTGAATAAATCAACAATAAAACCCAAATGCACAGCAATAGATAGTATCATCATTCTAAGCAAATGGTTAATTTTCCCCAAATACACAAATCCATCCCCCCTTCACCAGTGCCTAGTCATCAGCAATTCCTTTGTTAACAAGTCGTAACATTACCTCAAGGGAGGAGCCGTATAAAATACCGGAGCATAATTATCCAAGAAACTTCCAACATGGCTTTCTTCTACATATATTGCTTGATGTAGTAATTTCAGTCAAAAAAAGAAAAAAGAAAAAGAAAAAAAAGTGTGGCCGCTTCTTCGCTGTGTTCATCTGTCTATAAAAACTTAATAAAGTGATATAATCAAGTGATGTTAACAACTTTCTGTGTGTGTGTGTTTATATATATATATATATATATATATATATATATATATATATATATATATATATATATATATATATGTGTGTGTGTGTGTGTGTGTGTGTGTGTGTGTGTGTGTGTGTTTTGGTAAATGATATGTATTATTGTATTCTGTATATCATATTGCCTCTGCATTTGTATTTGCATTATATTTACATTATTCTTTTATCACTGTATTTTTATATTGATTGTCTTTTGTTCTTTTGATTTGTATTTTTCTTATTGATGTATTACATATGTCTTGCTTTTGTAGTCGTATATTTTGTATTGCATATGTGTTATTTCTTATCTTATTTCATTATCTGCTTCTTTTCTTCTATTTGTTTGCTTTAATCATTACATTCTCATACATTGTTGTGGTACACGAACAATAAGAGAAAAGATGTCGATGACTCATTGAGAAAATGGATCTGGCTTTTAAAAAATATATTTATTCGTCTTCTTATCCATCTATCTATATGTATTTGTATTTGTGAATGTTTAGTGATTGTATGCATGTGTGAATATACATCTACACAGGATACCCCCTTCACCTTTTTTTTTTTTTTTCTTGCTCCGTCTCCTTTCGTGTGTTTGTTTTTCATTATTTTATATTATTGCACCATTCCAATTAACGTAATAAACAAGGAAAGAATACACCTCTTATCCTCATATCCCTATCTTCTTCCTTAGTCTTTACAATTTCTCTGCTTATCCATTTTTCAGCTTATCTCTTTCTTTTCCTTTATTTCCTTCTCACTCTCGTTTAGTTCCTCCTTCTCCCCTCTGCCTCTCCCCTCCTTCCCCTCTTTCCTCATTCATGTTATTTTCGTTTCTCGCTTTACCTTCCCCCCTTTTCCCTTCTCCCTTATGGCCTATTTGTATTGTCCGTTGAGAGAATACTCGTCTGTGTGTAACAAGATAATTTAAAAGGTTTCACCCACGCTCAGTCATGAATGATGTTCACAGGCGGCCACGAGTTTTTATTTTTTATTTATTTATATTCATTCTTATGCTAAAGGAATGGAGGAATTATAATGCGGAAAGAACTGCATTGAACTTAAACTGCCGAAGAAAGTCAAATTACAACAAAAGTAAAAAAAGGTTTAACATTTAAACTATCATGAATGCATTGACCAATGCAAAATTCCTTGGGTGTTATTCTCTCTCTCTCTCTCTCTTTAATAACATTAATATGTATCATCTTTGGATTGAAAGAACGTTTCAGGAGGGTGCAAAGTGAATAGAAATGTTGATAGAGATATATTCAACTATAGAATGAATAACACCATCAACATTACTATGCGTAGTACAAGGCTTTGAGAGAGAGAGAGAGAGAGAGAGAGAGAGAGAGAGAGAGAGAGAGAGATAAAGAGAAGCAGAGAGACAGACCATCTATTCCATGCGACCACAAGTAAAACAGTCACAGAAAATAAGTTACTTACAAATCACAATAAAATTTGAAACCTCATCCATGGCCAAGTCAGAGGTAAGCACCGTCCAGCATCGATTAGCTCACAGTGGTGACGGATTAATGTGCTTGGCCAGAATAAACGACCTTCTGGACCTAGCAATCATTTATAAAAAATGACTTTTTTTCTTTATTTCTTTCTTCTTCTTTTTCTTTTTAACCCGAAAGACGTGAAAGGCTTAACAGCAAGGAAAACAATTTTCGATTCTTTTCCTCTTATTAGGCCATGCAGGTTATCATGAAATATCCTCAACAGTTGCATGACTTCTGTCTGGTCTGAGGTTGTGGCATTCTCGGCGATTCATTTGACTTCAGAAACCCCAACGATTGACTGAATAATCTAAACAGAGAACAAAGAATAAGAAAAAAAATACGTGACCTTGAGTGAAGCGAGAAAATACACGTTTCCTTCTTTGTTTTAAGGATTTACGACATTTGTTTGTTGTTGTTGTTTTGCTTGGTAGAAGTTTTGCTTGGTAATTTGACTTTCATACACGTGCTTCTGTAAATTGTGATAGTGTGTGTGTGTGTGTGTGTGTGTGTGTGTGTGTGTGTGTGTGTGTGTGTGTGTGTGTGTGTGTGTGTAAGGAGAGACATTAAAAGAGACATGCGATAGAGAAAGAGAGAGAGAGAGAGAGAGAGAGAGAGAGAGAGAGAGAGAGAGAGAGAGAGAGAGAGACAGAGAGAGAGAGAGAGAGAGAGAGAGAGAGAGAGAGAGAGAGAGAGAGACAGAGAGAGAGAGAGAGAGAGAGAGAGAGAGAGCGAGAGCGAGAGAGATATGTAAGAAAAATCCTAGTTGCAAATACATTCATGTTCCACATATTATCAAAATAAAATAAAATTTCTTCCTGTCAACAAAACCAATTTTTATCCTGAACTTGCACATATAACTACTAATCATTTAGTTCTTAATTCATTTATCGAATTTCTTGGTTTGCGGTACGTGTGTGTGTGTGTGTGTGTGTGTGTGTGTGTGTGTGTGTGTGTGTGTGTGTGTGCACGTACGTGTCTATTTCGTATACAGCACGTGGTTGCGGTGCTTAATCAAGAGAGACGCAATGATATCATATATAAATATTGAAGTGTTGAGTGGCATTATTGAGATGCCATTTGCCGGCGTTTCTCTGTGTCGTAGCAGCGTGGGTCGTACTTCTTTTCTGTGAGTCATGACACAGTGTGGCGCGTGGGGGAGGGGGAGGGGTAGGGAAGGAGGTGGGGGAGCAGAGGGAGTAAGGAGGGGAAAGACCGTTACTTGATTGATTAAAAGAATATATATTTTTTTCCTTTTTTTTCCCTAATTAATTAAATTATGGATTTATGGATTTACCTATTTTAAATTGTCTATGTTTGTGAATACATATTTGGCTATGAGTTGCTAGTGGAAATGGGTACCTGGTCTCTATGCTTTAACTTTTTAACTTTAACTTCTGTCTCTCTTGAATTGTCTTGATTTATTCAAGACTGAAAGACTGTTTATGCTATGGCTAATCAAGGGCGGGACCCTACTTATGGCGTTTGCTAATAAAAAAAGTGTGATTAATTGCGGTTTACAACCACTTTGCTTTGTTGTGCGATGCAATATCCAAACAATAAGAAAAAAGTCAGGTAACTTGATCAATATTTCAGCTTGTAATTTTTTATATCAAACTTTAATGAATGCTTTCATGCAACTATCAATATGTTTTACTTTGCTTGCTTATTCTATTCGCATGTATTATTTTCTTTATGTTATAGCTTTTTTATCTCTTCAAACCATTTATAAATAGAAATTCTTACATTCTAATGTTAAACGTAAACACATGAACACTTTGATATCAAATAAATAACAGACATTTTAATCCATTTGTTGATTACAGATATCGTTCACTGTCTTTCTCAGTGTCTGTAATTTATTTTCTACCATTACGTATATCTTGCTGTCTCCTTCCCTTGACTTCTCTCTCAACTTTTCTTGGAAGAAATCCTGGAAAGGGTGAAAGAAAGAGAGAGGGATAGAGAGAAATAGAAAATGAGAGAGAGAGAAAGAAAGATAAAGAGAAAATTAGTGAGAGAGAGAGAGACTGTAACCTTGCAATAAGCTATTTGTATTTATTGTTATTATTTCCATCGAATATCATTTGCATATGTATGCTTATGCTATTGTATTTATATAATGCAATCTCCAATATAATTTGTACCTTTCATGTCATTCTTGTTGTTACATATATATATCGTACCATATGTAAATACATACATATATAAACTACGCTCATTGCTTCACCTGTTCCCCCCTTCATTATTGTCACGCCAAACATACCAGTGTTATTTTGTATTTCCTTTCCGAGAGCTATGTACTGATGCAACCCTCCCTCATCACATTCCAAATGTCACATGTCACAAGAAAACGCGTAATTCACACATATTCTCAGACAAATCGTATATTGTGATAGAGAGTCTCCTCTCGGGGAGTAGAGGAGTGACACTTTACTCCTCTTCGGAGGAGCATTCCAACATACAACTGTTCAAGCTTAAGAAATAAAGTTGAAAGTTGTTTCGGCCATGTTCCTCACACCCTAAACCACGCTATCAAATATATGATTATGTAGAGATCCCGCTCAGACCTGTTTTTTTTTTTTTTTTTTTTTTTTTTTTTTTTTTTTTTTTACAAAGAGAGAGATAGAGTGAGAGAGAAAAAAGGAAGAGAATGAGGGAAAACGAAAGAGAAAGAGAGAGAGAGAGAGAGAGAGAGAGAGAGAGAGAGAGAGAGAGAGAGAGAGAGAGAGAGAGAGAGAGAGAGAGAGAGAGAGAGAGAGGAGAGAGAGAGAGAGAGAGAGAGGGAGAGAGAGAGAGAGAGAGAGAGAGAGGGGGCGGGAAAGAGAGAGAGAGAGAGAGAGAGAGAGAGAGAGAGAGAGAAAGAGAGAGAGAGAGAGAGAGAGAGAGAGAGAGAGAGAGAGAGATAGAGAGAAAGATAGAGAGAGAGAGAGAGAGAGAGAGAGAGAGAGAGAGAGAGAGAGAGAGAGAGAGAGGGGGGGGGGGACGAAAGAGAGAGAGAGAGAGAGAGAGAGAGAGAGAGAATGAGAGAGAAAGAGAAAGTGAGAGAGAAAGAGAGAGGGAGAGAGAGAGAGAGAGAGAGAGAGAGAGAGAGAGAGAGAGAGAGAGAGAGAGAGAGAGAGAGAGAGAGAGAGAGAGAGAGAGAGAGAGAGAGAGGGGGGGGGGGGACGAAAGAGAAAGAGAGAGAGAGAGGGAGGGAAAACGAAAGAGAAAGAGAAAGAATGAGAGAGAGAGATGGGGGGGGGGAGATTTATCTGTCAACTTGACTATACATGACTATACAATCACTTTCTTCTTCAGATATCAATCAGCTTCCTTTCGCACCATTAGATTTCCATTGTTTTTTCTTTTCTTTTCTTTTTAATCGACCCTTTCACTAATGGACAACTGGAATAAAATATCTATCTATTTATGTAATATCAACGGAAAACGCAACATAGAGATTGATTTGCATCACTTTCATTATGTGATCGTGTATTTATATAGCCTGAGTTACGTATCTCTTTTAGGTGAAATATAGAATCCACTTTTCACTCACGCCTTTATCGTTTCATTATATGATTTGCTTTTATTTGATTGTAGTATATCTATATGTTTTGTTTATTATCGTATCATGTTTTGTATTCAGTCACCATTATTATTGTTGCTGTAGTTTTTTTGTGTATTTTTTCTTGGTATACTGCATTACTTATATTATTCATTAATCAACCCTCTATTAACCTTGTTTTTTTCCTCCTTCTTTCGGTTTCTATTATCTTAGATTCGCCCTAAAAAAAATACTGTCATGGCCGTCTGGCAGTGCAGTAGTTAGCGCGCCGGCCTAACATCCCCGCGGTCGGCTGATCAAGCCGCGTCCAAACTCGTGAGTTTCCACTGTCGCCTGGCGGTTACTGCCGTGTTTGGGCATCACGGTGAGTACGGACCAAGCTCAGGTCGAGTCAACATTCGTTGGCACACTCTCTCTCGAGTCAGCACTCGCTGACACAGGCGGGCTCGCCTCAGTGCATACAAATACGGCGAAGCATCTGCTCCGCAAATCTGGCTCATCCTTAACGTTTCTTGTCATCTCTACAATGTTCCTTTTCCGTTACCTCTTCTTTTTCCTTCATTTAGCTCCCCATTCTCCTCCTGCTTTCGCCTCCCCAGTTCTTGTTTTCGTTCCACCCCTCCCTCTACATTCGTTTTTCGCTTTCCCCAGTAATGCCATTCCGTCTTCTTCCCTATTTCTTGCCTTTCTCTTCCTTTGTGTTATTCCGCTTTCTCTTCTTTCATCATCCTTCTCGGTTCTAACCTCATTCCACCTATTCCTGCCTGCATATACGATTGCACCGTATTAGCATCGAAGCTTTTTTTTCTAATCAAACGTTTGGCTCACAGATTAGCTGACATATAGCTGCCAAACAGTTCAAATAAAAATGAAATTAACATGCCGCCCGTTCACACTGTAATTATAAAATGGAAATTAATTTCAGAACTTTACAGTGCCGGTACGTAGTGCACAGATTTCATTCGGCGTTTATTTATTTTTTTTTTTCTAGAATAAACAAAATAGAAAAAAAATGCAAATGGTTGTCACATGCCCTTGGCTATACTATTTAATCTGCTTTCAATTCCTAGTGAAAAATGAAGGATTATGAAATCGTCATCAGATTACAAGCGAATGAAATAATATTTATTCAGACCAAATCATATGGACAAATATGACAGTGATCACTTAACTCGTTTTGATAAATAGCACACAGAAATTTCTTCATGATATTCAGTCACTTTTTAGTCTTTTTTTCTGTCTTTTGTCTAAGTTTATTTATCTCTGTTTCTTAGTCTTCTTGTCCCCCTGTCTGCCAGTTACCTTGTTTGTCTGACTGTCTCTCGGTGTATCAG
>NW_028234440.1:23271571-23281990 GCF_977035675.1 Penaeus japonicus
TGATGTGTTGTTTTAATTGAGCTCCTTCGACGCCCCAACATTGAGAGTTGTAAACGAAAAACCGATGACTGAACTAGCACTGGTGGAACAAGGGAAAGGATTGCTAGAACGTTGAACATAATAAATTGATGGACTATTCCATGACGACAGACATGATAATTCCATTGTCAGAAGGTGTAAGTCGTAGATGCCAAACAGATTGATTAATAACAAATGTGCGGGACCACATAACAACACTAGGAGATTAAATCAAATTCAACACAATACAGATAGTGTCAGATGCAATAGCTCGCGAGATGCACCACATGACGAAAATACCAAGTTAATAATTATGAAAGTATTTGCAAGGGGCATAATAGTACCAGAAGTAGATGAGTATTGGTTTTGTGGAGGTTTAGCCCGGATTACTAGGATTAATACGCAATCTGAAAGGGCTATAGAGAAGGGAAAACATGAGATTACTGTAAATACCGCGTTGGCAATACCGAATCAATTAGAGATAGAGTAAGGAAAATTTAATAACAATGGATAGTAGCCAACAGTTTGGCTTCTTCGGACATGCCTTGAAGAAAAGGCGGGAGTCCCTTTCGGTGACCGGGAAGATAAAAGGGAAACAGACAGAGAATATCAGAGAATCACATAATCAATAAGTCTTAGTATATATGAATATATATGTATATATATATATGTATATATATATATATATATATATATATATATATATATATATATATATATATATATGTAATGTATGTATGTATATATATATATATATATATATATATATATATATATATATATAAACAATGCATATAACACTATCAAAATGACATGATATCATGGCCAAGCTTAATTCACTTGGTGTAAATTCGCCTAAATATCAGTAACTCAAAAGTGGCCTAGCCCAGTAAAAGAAAAAGAAAAGAAAAAGAAAAAGAAAAGAAAAAAAAAAAAAAGTGACAACACAAAATTCCATAATTTTAACATTATTTAAAGTTATCTGTTTCTTTACTTCTAAATGTATTATAATCATATCAACTTATGATATTTCATGGGAAACTACTTTAAATAGAAAATACATTTCTCATCGAACGATTTTTTAAGTGGCTCATTAATTTTGTCCACCATTGTATACTAAACCAGTATTTCTATATCTGAACCTTTCCCAACGTCCTTATAAGTTCTAAAGTAGCTGTGGCCTGTCATTTGTGAATTGCTTTTATATTTTTTTTTCGAACGATTGTATTAGTGAACGAAGCCAGCCTAATATTCTACATCGGGATATGTTTGTCTATATGTGTAATAACCCTTTTTTATTAAAGTATTTTAGGGGTATACTTTATTTACATTGGTAGTCATCAAAAGACCAAAAAAAAAAAAAAAAAAAAAAAAAACTTTTCCAATGAAATTTCTACTCAAAATCCCTGAAAAAAAAGATTATATTCATCTAATATATTCCGCGAATGGTGAAACGAAGTTATTCAGGTGCCATCACTTATTTATTCTTTATCATTTATTTCTAGTTCGGTCGATAAACCTTCCTGTGCTCTTAGTTAATGGTTAGTCAGTTTGAAGGGATAGATTGGGATTCAGACGCTAAACTTAACCTTCACACAAGACCCTTTTTATCTATCGAAACTTGGCACCGAAGAGTTAAAATAAATTCGGTATTGATAAAGAAATAGCAGCACGGGTATTACCTCTGAAATTGTGTTGCTAACTAGACCAGTAGTCTGTACACATTCTTGTCTTATTTCCTTTCCATACTTCATTTTCCTTTCCATCCAATGCAAAGTCCTTGCTCTCTTTGAGTAATTTCTTTTCAGATTCAGGTAACAGTCTCTCTTAAAAAGGCCAATTTTGAAATAAATGCACATTTGATAATTTGCAGCTTTGAATTATCTTCCATTATCTTGCTAACCCTCCCCATTGATTTTACTTTTACCCATTAAATTGATTTCTGGGTTAAGCTTTAAAAAATGTCATTATTTTTTTTTTTGTTGATCTTTATTGCAGAATATTGAGTATATAAATACAGTTTCGAAACTTTGAATCATCCCAAACAATATTTATTGCTTTGATGTATTTCTAAAGGGAAATGTATGGGAAAAAAAATAGTTTTTAGAATTATGAGGAAAATCACTGACAGATTTTCCAAAGGTTATTAGATACATATATTTTTTTTCTCATATTTGCACATTTGTGATCATGTTTTGCATCCTGTCAGGTCATGCAAATCATGGATATGTTCAGCTCCTATAACCTTTTTCAAATTCAGATCACAATGGAAAATAGTTGGAAAATTATTTATAGTTTCAAACATTCACACGCACAGACACATGTGCATGTAAATATGCATAGTCATATATGTTTAATTTTGTGTATGTATATCCTCACCCTTTTAGTCATATTTGAAATTGCCTTCATTCTCTTCATAATGAGGAAGGTTCCCGTACGTACAGTGATACAGGTACATAACAAAAGGAAAAAAATATATTCGCGGTTATTCTCTCTGTGTCTGCCCTCTCATGAGCTCGGATAAAACGGAAGTACTAAAATACTGTAGGTAGCTTGATACTATCTCACTTCTTCCTCCTCCTCTTTAAACCATGGTACCCACCACAGGGTATCCGAAGGTACCGACGCAGCGGGAGCAACAAACACAAACATATACGTACACGCACACGCGCGCACACGCACACACAAACTCTCTCTCTCTCTCTCTCTCTCTCTCTCTCTCTCTCTCTCTCTCTCTCTCTCTCTCTCTCTCTCTCTCTCTCTCTCTCTCTCTCTCTCTCTCTCTATCTATCTCTCTATCTATCTATCTATCTCACTCATGTTCGGTAAGATTGGGATTCAGTGGGAATTGGACATGTTCTTGTATTTTTTTTAATGGAAGAAAGAAAACTAAATTTGCTTTCTTCTAAATCTCCGGCCAGTAATAAACAACGTCTTTGTAAATAAAATGAATGAATAAAGTGAATGAAATAAGATAAAATTGATAGAAAACGAATAAAGAATAAATGAACATCAAAACTTTCAATCGAGTTTAGAGTTTGACAAATTATCGTATAAAAGAGTCAAAAACGAATAATAAATACACATTTTTTGAAGGCCGTGACACGAATATAATAATGATAATAAAAAGCAAGACAAAAGAAAAAAGAAAAAAAAGTAGAATGAAAAGAAGAAAGGGAAGATTAGTCTATAAATGATAATGATTTACTCTCTTTATTACTGATTCTTCCTCCTATTACTATTATTATTACTACCAGTATAAATATCAATTGTTGATATCAATATAGAAATAGTGATTTGGGGAAATGGATTTTTTTTTCACCCACACGCCATGTGTCAGCATTTATTGTTTTAGATGTAAGAACAATCTATCAATTTCCAAACATATAAATAGCGAAAATATATTATATAGGATACTTTCGAACATCTTATCGGCATACAAAATCCTGTAAATTCAATGACCCTCCTCTAATTCACACACTTTCTCATTAGGATGTAAAATACCTTAGCTGCCAAGTGAGGGAGGATGAAGGCGGATCAGATTTTACGTGGCTGCAATGTCATCACGAGAATGCACGCTCTTTGCAACTCCTGTCTACGTTACTGCTCAAAGATATAGCAGACAAGGCACACGGTTGTCTATATATTATTGCCTCTGGAGCATGTATCTGCATCTTGCATTCCCTCTGTGATATTGCAAACGAACACAGGAACGTATGTTATATCCTGTGGACAAGGTTATCGAATGAGCCCATTGACATATGCACATCACGCATCCGTTGTAAAATATATATTTTTTATCTCAGCAACTTGGCATTTTTATTTTACATTTCTGTATCTCTGGTCGAGAATGGAGTCCATTGTCTCAACAGCTGCGAGTAATGCGGTTTAGAGTACAATGTTCCCATTATTGAAATCCCGTGACGTCAACCGCATTAAACATTGTTTCGAGACCAAACCGTTCAG
The DNA here is from genome assembly GCF_977035675.1 of Penaeus japonicus. Taxonomy (NCBI): domain Eukaryota; kingdom Metazoa; phylum Arthropoda; class Malacostraca; order Decapoda; family Penaeidae; genus Penaeus; species Penaeus japonicus. The sequence goes on from NW_028234440.1 coordinate 23,275,556, forward strand.
GCACCTGAAAGTGAGGCTAAGAAGCACATTGAAAGACGAGGCAAGAAAATATAAAGGAAAGGAGAAAGTTGGAGAGGAAGAAGGGGCGAGGGAAAGGAAGCATACTGACCTACCTATCTACATACGTATGTACGTATGTATGCATGTATGTATCACAAACACACACACACATACACACACACACACACACACACACACACACACACGTACACACACACACACGCACACACACATACACGTGCACGTACACACATACTTTACCATAAATAGATAATGCACAATAGCCTACACATTCTCTCTCCTTTCTCGAATTCCCCTTCCCACCTCTCCCCCTTTATAGGGAAGGGGGAGGGAGGGATGAGGGGGAAGGAGGGGGCAAATGGAAGGGAGGAAGAATGGGTGTGGATACTCGGGGAGGAAAGATTTCAAGCGAATGACGCCATAATGGATATCTTTTATCGCCTTTCTTTATTTATTGTATTCTTATTGTGAAAAGAATGAAAGAAGCAGAGTGGAAAGGAATATTTGATGAAAGATGAAAGGGAAGCATCGATACAAGGCGAAAAAAATACTAGACAGAAGAAATAGATGTCCCAAGAAATAGAACAAAAGGAATAAACACACCGAAGAAAATAAACGACTTGAGCAGAAATCTCTTCCCCTTCCATCCTCTATTTCAAATTCCTTCCCTCATTCGGGAAAATAAATGTGTTCTATTTTTCAATCTCTTTTCCTTTCTATCTCTCCCCCATGTTTATTCCTATGTGTCTTTCTTCGCTTCGTCTTCCCTTCTCCCCTACGATATTTACTGTCTTTCTCTGCGTATCCTTTTTATATTACAATGCTTTTGATAATGACAGGCCGGAATGTCCACAAGGTGACGGGTTCGTGATAAGGAAGAGAGGGGGAGGAGAGTAAGAAAGAAAAATAAACAAGAACATTGCAGATAAGTATCTATAATTTTCTTTGGTATAAATGTGAATGAAGAGACATAGTTCCAACTGAACCAAGTAGGAAGTATTAATTATATAAAGCGAAAATGAACTTTTGAGGAGCTACTTTTACGGTCGAGAAATTCTGCCAGGATTATGTGCCTAAACATGTACACACATAACACACATGTAAAGTCGCTAATAGCCCTTCTTCCGTCACACACACACACACATACACATACACACGCAGACACACACACACACACACACACACACACACACACACACACACTAACACACACAGACGCACGCACACACACGCACACACACACACACGCGTAAAAAATCGCGCATATGAGCGTAAATAAATGAGCAGTAATGATTAAATCATATTCCAGTATCAACAAGGTCAGTAAAGCAATAAAGATACTGAAAAAGATAACGAATAACGCATCAAATACCAAACGCTAAAAATCCCATCTCTCGACATCTCTCTCGACATCTGATTACGAGATCTGTCAGTCTCCTCAGATCGACCCTCGAGTTCAGTTCAGAAATTAGGTTCTCAAATATCTCGAATAACATGGCCAGTATCGCACGTCCATATAGACAGCTTCCATTAATTTCCTCCGACTCTGCTCTGCCATCGACGTGCCACAATCCTTAGAGAATCAGACCTTCGATTTGAAAGATTTATGGGGGCTGTATTTTTTGGCGGGATCGCGTCGCCTTGTCTTGCTTAATTCTTGTGTTATTGATTGATCTTATGTGTTTATGCACTAAGATAGAAAAGGAAGAACATAGCAAAGGCGAAGAACAAATAAACACACATAGATATGATGGGGAGAATAGAAAGACGAAGAGGAAAACCCAAAAAGAAGAAGAAAAAAGAAAAAAAAAAAAAACGCTTTCACAGACGTGTCCCAAACCTTCGACAACCAGACTTTAGAGCAGGAAATCCCAAGGCGACGACAGGCAGGATACACGGAAATGCACACACGTTGCACCTTTGCAATGATGTCGAGAACGTACCCACTCCTCGTGCATCCCCTTCGGAATACTGCCACGAGAAGGCAAGCAACATCTTGCACCCCTTCTTCAATGCTTTCATAGGAAGCCAAGCAGTCATCTCACATCTTCTTATGCCATACTGTCACGGAGAGGCAACCACGCACTTCCCTTCCCTTCTGCAACATTGTCTCTGGATCACACGCACCCTGCAACTCACATTGCAGCGTTGAATCCCCTCTGCGATTTTGTCAAAATCATCCACGAGTCTTATTATCTCAGCATTTTTACACCTCGCTATTTTTGACCGAAAATGTTGCATCGTTTCAACAGCAGCGAGCGATGCAAGGTTTGAAATGCAATACCTTTTTTATGGAGCAACCAGCATGTCGACCACATGACGTTTTTCGAGAAGCGAGGCCGAGATGGACAGAGATAAATACAAGGCATTAACAAGAGCTGAACAGCGAGTGAGAAGTAGGAAGAGAATTCGGGAAGGGAGGGGGGGGGGGAGGATGAAGTTTATGGAAGGGTGGGAGGTGAGGGGGGGGGGGGGCGGGGACGGGGCCGAGGGGAGGAATTTCATTTCTTGTCTTATTTTCTTTTAGTTATTTGTTTATTCACTTATATTTTGACACCGGATGCGAAAGATTTATATGGTAAATATTTCTGATGGGTTCGAGTGTTATTTATTTGTTAGTAGAGTAACATGCTTTTCAAAAAAAAAAAAAAAGAATAATGAAAAGGAGGAAAACCAACAAGCAGATAAAACAAAACAAGATAAAAGGAAGAAAATAGAAAGACGAGATGAGAGAAAGAGAGAAAAAAATCCGATATGAAAATCAGAAAAAAAAAGAGTGGAAGGTACGAAAGAGGGGGAAGGAAGAGAAGGGTAGGAACAGAAGAATAAAGGGTGAATAGACAGGCAGAGGAAGAAGCACAAAGGGTTTAAACTTAAACTTTTTCTTGACAAGGCGATGAACAGCTAACTTTTCACTTCTTGAAGAAAATGAATGACTTAACCAGATATCTTGATCGAAAATCTCAGAGAAACGTTCAAATCTATTTTCCTAACTCTCTCCTTCCCCTTTAGGCTCGGTTTATACTTCCTTCCCTTACGTTGGACAATATTTTATTTATGTTTATATACATATCTATCTATCTATCTATATCTATCTATCTATCTATATATATACATATATATATATATATATATATATATATATATATATATATATATATATATATATACATATATATGTACGCATGTATATATATATGCATATATATATATATATATATATATATATATATATATATATATATATATATTATATATATATATATATATATATATATATATATATATTTATATATATATATATATATATGTACGCATGTATATATATATATGTATATATATATTATATATATATATATATATTTATATATATATATATATATATATATATATATATATGCATATATATATATATATATATATATATATATATATATATATATATATATATATATATAATATATATATATATATATATATATATATATATATATATATATATATATATATAATATATATATATACACTCACACACACACAAAATTCGAATATGTTATGTATATGTTTTTCCATATTCCTTTTTTCCTTTTGCTGTTACCAGGAGGTAAGCAAAAGTCGCAACGGACATCTCAATATTCAGGCGCTTCACCGCGTATGTCTGTCCATGGAGATTTTATATAGGATACACTCTTCTGTGCCATCATTGAGTTTCCAATACCGAGGTATCTTTTTAAATGGCTATTTCTGCCATTTTCTTTACTAAAATGGCAACTTTTATCTTATCATGTTCATATCTCTATCACGAAACGATAGACAAAATACAAAAGCGGGAAGAAAAACGGTAAAAGGGGAAAAGAATAAGAAGAAACTAAGAAAGAGAAAATAATAAACCATAAAATAGATACAGAAATAATCCAAAAGTAGAAATAAGAGGAAAAAAAATGTCAAGCCATCACTTCGAGAGGAGAGAAGGAACGCGGAGCCGAAGTGCCACGTCGCCAAGTGTCACTGGATGCCTAGTAAGGGGAGGGGGGGAGGGTGGGGTAGTATTTGGTAAGAAGAAGAAGAGATATGAGTATTGTCTTTTATTTTTTATTTATTTTTTTTTTTTTTTTTTTTATTATTATTATTATTATTTTTTTTTTTTTGGTGTGTCTGTTTCTTTCTCTGTATTTTTTTTTCTCCCTCTCTCTTCTTTGTTTGATAAGCTATTTTTGGCATTTTCTTTCAAGCTACCCCCCTCTCTTTTTTTTCTCTCTCTTTCTCCTTTATTTGATAAGCTATTTTTGGCATTCTCTTTCTAGCTGCCCTTCCCCCCCGCCCCCCCCCTCTTTCTCGCATCTGACGGTGAGCTAAATAGGGACGATTTTCAATAGGTATTTTTTTCTTCTTCTTTTTTCCTTCGCATTTTATTGTCGAGTCTAATAATGGAATGATTTTAAAGGGTATCTGTTTTTTTGTTAGATTCTTCCATCTCCTTTGTTTGCGTTATGAGTTAAACGATTGCCAGTTGGAGAATATTTGACGGTTTTAAAAGATCTATTGTCTATTTTCTGCTTTTTATTCTATGATACTTTAACTCCCTTATTCAAACCTTTTCCCAGTTCCCTATTTACTTAGGTGACCATATTTATAGAATCTTCTTTATGTGTAAAATATTTCATTAATTTATCTCAATTTCCACATATATCTCCATATATATATATATATATATATATATATATATATATATATATATATATATATATATATATATATATATATATATTCATATTTAGATATATCTAAACACACACACACATAGGTATGTACACACATACACACATACAGACACAAATACACACACCTGAACACACATACACACACACACACACACACACACACACACACACACACACACACACACACACACATATATATATATATATATTATATATATATATATATATATATATATATATATATATATTTAGAAACATATATATATATATATATATATTTTGTTTAATATATACATATCTATCTATCTATCTATCTATATATATATATATGATATAGATAGATAGATAGATAGATAGATAGATAGATAGATAGATAGATAGATAGATAGATAGATAGATATATATATATATATACATATATACATATATATACATATATACATATCTATCTATCTATCTATCTGTGTATCTGTGTATCTATGTATCTATCTATCTATCTATCTATCTATCTATCTATCTATCTATCTATCTATCTATCTATCTATATATATATATAGATAGATAGATAGATAGATAGATAGATAGATAGATAGATAGATAGATAGATAGATAGATAGATAGATAGATAGATATATATGTATGTATATATATATATATATATATATATATATATATATATATATATATATATATATATATATATATATATATATATATATATATATATATAGATAAATAGATAGATAGATAAGAGATATAGATAGATAGATATATGTATGTATGTATATATATATATATATATATATATATATATATATATATCTATGTACATATCTATCTATATATCTATATAATCTATATATATATATATATATATATATATATATATATATATATATATATATGAATATCTATATATATATATATATATATATATATATTAATATTATATATATAAATACATATCTTATCTTATCTATTTTCCAGACACACCAAACAAACACACATACCACACACCCACTAACAAACATCACACACACCCACACACACACCTATCTATCTATATATATCTTATATATATATATATATATATATATATATATATATATATATATATATATATATATATATATACATACATATCTATCTATATATCTATCGCCCACATATATATCTTTTAATCTATCTCTCTATTCTATATTATATATATATATATATATATATATATATATATATATATATATACTACATATATATCTATCTATCTATCTATCTATCTATATATTAATATATATATATATATATATATATATATAATATATGAATGAATATATATATATATAAATATATTATATATATATATATATATATAATATATGAGAATATATTAAATTATATTATATATATTATATATATATATATATATATATATATATATATATACAATTTATAGATGTTACGCTCAATATTAACATAGGCAATATTTTGCCTAATGTTCTACAATTGGGCAAAAAATGGTTTGCCTTTAGGTTAGGAGGTTAGAGTTAGGTTTTGCAAAATATACAACATTAGGGAAAATGTTGCCTAATGTACACATATGCAAACTATTAACATTCAGAGGTGACATATAAATATATCTATACATATATATATATATATATATATATATATATATATTATATATAATATATAT
>NW_028234440.1:23299590-23302090 GCF_977035675.1 Penaeus japonicus
GCTAAAGTCATAAACTTCAGTGAGTTAACTGCCCACACTCCATTTAAACCACCCATACCCATCAGCCAAGTCTAATTCTATTTCACGACACCCCAATAAAGCCACTTACCTCCATCCCCTCCCCTCCCCCTCTCCCCTTTTCCATCACTTGTTCATGGCTCATGACCAATGGTTTTTGATCGCATTTGGTGAGGCTGTCGGTGATTTTCATTTTTTTTATACTTTCTTTCTTTCTTTTCTTTATGACATTCGTTATATTTTTCTTTGTCTCTTCGGCTCATGATACAATTTTAAAGTAATGCCCCATATTAGTTATTCGCCACCATATCATAAGACGAGCGACGTAAATATAAAGCGAGGAGAAAGTGTCCCCTCGCACCAAGGGATTTTTTCCCCTTGGCCGGAGAGGTTCACCCGCGGCGCACTCCAACCACTTAAGTTTGACGGTTTTCATTGTGTCTCCTGGTGCAAGGGCTGTCCTATTGGCATTGCTGTGCTTCCTCATTTTAGTTTAGGACCTCACGAATTTCAAGCTGTCGTTTTTTTTTTCTGCAGGGCCACCCATCTGAGTGTAGGCAATATCATCGTCAATAATTGCAACAGTCTTATACTTCTGTCATGGCGAAATTTTCTTTGGGCCCGTCCAGTGTTTAGCATTAGGAGGAGTGGGAGAGTTGTCTGCCGACCAACCCTCTCCCTCATAGTTTGCATTATAATGATAATAGTAGTAATAGAAATAATAACAATAAAATTAATAATAATAATGATAATGTTAATAATGATAATAATAATACTGATAATGATAATGACAATAGTAATAATAACAATAATGAGAAGAACAGTAATAATGACAATAACAATGATAAAGATAGTAATAACGAAAAAATATTAATAAAAATAATAATAATAAATAAATAAATGATAGTAATACTACTACTTTTACTAATAATAATTATGATAATAATAAAGATAATGCTAATAATCATTATGATAATAATGATAATGATAGTATTTCTACTATTAACAATGAACATAGTAATAACAATTATAATAATAATACTGTTATTATCATTATCATCATTATCATTACTATCTTTCTACACATAGCTTAATAATTGCAGCATCAGCAGTAGGAATAATAGTGGTAGTAGTAGTTGTAGTAGTAGTAGCAGTAGTAGCAGTTGTAGTAGTATTGGCAGTAGAAGTAGTAGTCGCACAAACTATAATGACGATAATGATAATGGCAATAGCAACAGTATCAACAATACATACCTGCATATGACTTATTGTGTGGATTAAAATCTTGCAATAACAGACCATTCGGAATGACGTCTGTACATTTTTCTTTTTTCTTCATTCCCTTTCTTAATCTTTCTCTCCGCGATGTTAATTTCCTTAATCATCTCTCAATAGAAGTACGGTTTTTTCCCCTGGAAATACTAGAGCTTTTCCTCATTCGCAAAACCCCTCGAAGCCATGAAGGTGGCGGAAGTCTTTCGGTATGAAAATTAGCCCACCTATTTTTTTTTTCTTTCTTTCTTTTTTTTTATAACGAGGACTTTGCAACGGAATGGGTGGCTTGGTCTTTGTACGTGTTGCATTAATGACTCTGTTTGCTTTCTTTTTTTATTATTTGATATTTAGTTTTTGTGATGTGATTCAGTATAGCTAGATTAAAGATGGTGACGATGGGGATGTCAGCTTCCCGAGCACGTGTGAGTCAGTGTCGTTTATTGGTTTAGATTGTCGAGTTTTTTTTTGTTTTTGTTTTCGTTTTTTTCCACTGGTTCATGGATTCGTATTTCAGAGAGAAAGAGAGGGAGAGAGAGGAAGAGGGAGGGAGAGAGGGAGAGGGAGAGGGTGAGAGAGAGAGAGAGGGGGGGAGAGGGAGAGAGAGAGAGAGGGAGGGGGGAAGGAAGAGAGAGAGAGAGAGAGAGAGAGAGAGAGAGAGAGAGAGAGAGAACTCCTCTTTGGTTTCAAGTACAAGCACATTTTATCCTGAATATCCATGCAGAGTTTACGGAAAGATATTTTTTAAATGAAATTAAACAAATATGCCATTCATGATAGAAGTTTCCCTTCTTCTCCATGTATTGTGTCTATTGATGCATGGTAAATATTATATATCTCATATATAACATGGCTTAGTTTAATATAACTAAGAGGTTTGTTTATAGATTGTAAACATGCATTTATTGAACACACTATTCATATTATTTCTAGACAGTATGTTCCAGCAAGATACAATGTTTATTGCATGGCTAGGGTTTAGTTCCTCAAAGTCTTATGCAACCCTTGGTTTATATATGACGACTTTTTGTATAGAATGGGTAAATCGAGGAACTACATATAATTATTGTCCAGATAAACGTAAATACAAGAAATAAAACAATAATAAATATTTCTCACAAGGACAAGCACACTTATCCAATCAGTAGAAATTACTTCCTGGAAGAAAAAACAAACAAACAAAAACACTGTAGTGCAGCTCATTGTCATT
>NW_028234440.1:23309590-23312090 GCF_977035675.1 Penaeus japonicus
TATTTTCTTCTTTTCATCAATTCCATGCCTTTTCTCTTCTCTTCAACTCCGAGTAGGGCGAGGTAGAAGGTGGGAGGAGAAGGAAGGAAAGAGAGATGGGAAAGTAGCAATAGAAAAGGAGGGATAGATAAAAGGAAGGAAAGAGAAAAGGGAAAGATAGCAATAGAAAAGGAGGGATAGATAAAAGGAAGGAAAGAGAGAAGGGAAAAGTAGCAATAGAAAAGGAAGGAAAGAGAGAAGGGAAAGTAGCAATAGAAAAGGAGGGATAGAAAAAGGAATGTCATAGTAGGGGGAGGTGGGAAAGCGGGTGCTCGATAGAAAAAGTTGAGGAGCGAATAGAAGTGCGAGAGGGAGAAGGGAGAGATAGAGAAGGAAAAGGAAATTAAAGAAAAGCGGAAAGGAGAGATGGAGGTAGAGAAACAGAACGAGACAAGAGAAAGGAGAGGAGAAGAAAGAGAGGCAAGACAAAGAGGTGGGGGCTGGAGGAAGAATGGACGTGTGGGTTATTTTTAATGAAAAATGTAAACAAAATTTCAGCTTCACAATTTTGACATTTATTTACTTGGTAATGAGTACTAAAGCTTGAGAGATTAATTTGTTACTATAAAAAAGTAGATCGTAAATACATTAATAAAATGAGTTTAGGGATGAAACATGGGATAGACGGTTATTCAATTTGGCAATTATTATGCAATGTGAAGAGCTGGAAGAGATCTGATTTAACATACCAGCCAAATCATCCCGATCTCAGGCTAAATTCATAGAGCCAAATTAATCCTGCATACACGAAAAGAGCAATAGTGATACAATGGCAATGAGCTGCACTACAGTGTTTTTGTTTGTTTGTTTTTTCTTCCAGGAACTAATTTCTACTGATTGGATAAGTGTGCTTGTCCTTGTGAGAAATATGTATTATTCTTTTAATTCTTGTATTTACGTTTATCTGGACGATAATTGTATATAGTTCCTCGACTTACCCATTCTATACAAAAAGTCGTCATATATAAACAGAGGGTTGCATAAGACCTTGAGGAACTAAACCCCAGCCATGCAATAAACAGTGTATCTTGCAGAAACATACTGTCTAGAAAAAACTATGAATAGTGTGTCCAACAAATGCATGTTTACAATCTATAAACAAAACTCTTAGTTATGTCAAACTAAGCCAAGTTATATATCAGAAATATAATATCTACCATGCACCAATAGACACAATACATGGAGAAGAAGGGAGACTTCTATCGTGAACGGCACTTTTGCTTAATTTCATTTTAAAGAAAAATCTTTCCGTAAACTCTGCATGGATAGTCAGGATAAAATGTGCTTGTACTTGAAACCAAAGAGGAGTTCTCTCTTTTTCTTTCTCTCTCTCTCTATCTCTCTCTCTCTCTCTCTCTCTCTCTCTCTCTCTCTCTCTCTCTCTCTCTCTCTCTCTCTCTTCTCACCTCTCTCTTCTCTCCTCTCTCTCTCTTCTCCTCTTCTCTCCTCTCTCTCTCTCTCACTCTCTCTCCTCTTCCTCTCCCTCTCCCCTCTCCCTCCTCCCTCTGCCTCTCCCTCTCCTCTCCCTCTCTTCCCTCCCTCTCCCTTCCTCTCCCTCTCCCCCCTCTCCCTCTCCCTCTCCCTCTCCCTCTCCCTCTCCCTCTCCCTCTCCCTCTCCCTCTCCCTCTCCCTCTCCCTCTCCCTCTCCCTCTCCCTCTCCCTCTCCCTCCCTCTCTCTTTCTCTCTGAAATACGAACCCATGAACCAGTGGGAAAAAAAACAAAAAACTTGACAATCTAAACCAATAAACGACACTGACTCACACGTGTTCGGGAAGCTGCCATCTCCATCACCACCATCTTTAATCTAGCTCTACTGAATCACATCACAAAAAATATCAAATGATAAAAAAAATAAAGCAAACAGAGTCATTAATGCAACACGTACAAAGACCAAGCTGCCCATTCCGTTGCAAAGTCCTCGTTATAAAGAAAAGAAAAGGAAAAAAAAAGTGGGCTAATTTGCATACCGAAAGACTTTTAAAAAGATTCCGCCACCTTCATGGCTTCGAGGGGTTTTGCGAATGAGGAAAAGCTCTAGTATTTCCAGGGGAGAAAAACCGTACTTTTATTGAGAGATGATTAAGGAAATTAACATCGCGGAGAGAAAGACTAAGAAAAGGAATTAAGAAAAAAGAAAAATGTACAGACGTCATCCCGAATGGTCTGTTATTGCAAGATTTTAATCCACACAATAAGTCATATGCGGGTATGTATTGTGGATAAGAATTGTTGTTGGTATTGTTGCTAATACCATTATCATTATCATCATTATAGTTTCAGCGACTACTACTTCTACTACCAATACTACTACAACTGCTACTACTGCTACTACTACTACAACTACTACTACCACTATTATTCCTACTGCTGATGCTGCAATTACTAAAGCTATGTGTAGAAATATAGTAATGATGATGATGATAATGATAGTAACAGTATTATTATTATAGTTGTTACTA
>NW_028234440.1:23317090-23319590 GCF_977035675.1 Penaeus japonicus
GAAAATGATTAATGATATCATAACAAAATTGAACCTCAATGAAATTATCAAAGTTGAGAGTGCCTTTAGAGAGGGCAAATATTTAAAGGAGGCTTTGAGACCAAGGCCAATTAAGGTCAAATTAGAAAATGAAAAACAGAAATGGAAACTGATTGGAAAGAATATGAAACTAAAGGAAATTGATGAATATAAAGAAGCATGGATATCACCGGACTTGAGCTATGAAAAAAGGCAAAGTCAAAAAACATTGATAAATAAACTAAGAGAAAACAGAGAAAAAGACGGAGCAGGAAAACACTGGTATATCACCAGCAACAGACAAGGACATTCAGTCCTGCGAAGCATACCTATTCGAACAAAGGCAGGTGATGAAACGCCCACCGCTACACCGGGGGAAGGTCCAGCTCCCCCAAAATAGGGGGAAACGACATCAACTATCTAACAACAATAGGTAATGTAGACATGCAAAGAAATAATTTATTTGAGACTCTCATATTGCTAAATATACAGGGATTATATCCAAAAAGTAACCAGACAAAACCTACATATCTAGAGGACATGGCAAAGATCAACAATTATTCAATGATAGCTCTTACAGAAACTCATCTGAATGAAGACATAAAAAATGAAGAAATTAAAATTAATAACTATGAGCTAATAAGGAAAGATAGAAATAAGAGAAGCAGAGGAGGAGTAGCTCTTTATATCAGGAAAGAATTAGCAACTAGAATGGATACTGTAATAGAATACTCTAATAATACAGTAGAAATACTAGGGGTATTGACAAAAGATACAAAAGAGCTATACATTATTTTATACAGACCTCCTGGAACAACAGAAACATCTTTCAATGAATCACTAGGCATTATTAGTAATTACATTGTCAATACAAGGGAAATTGAAGCTATTATTATACTTGGCGATTTTAATTTCCCCTTCATCGATTGGGAAACAAAGAAAATAAAGATAGGAGCAAATGCCACTAAAGATGAAAAACAACAAGCGAGAATGCTTTTAGATTTTGAAGAAAATTTTTACCTTAACCAAATCATCAATATTCCAACAAGGGAAGAAAATATACTGGACCTTGTTTTCATTAGTATAGGGGAAGATGTACACAACATATCATCAACTTATACAGCCCAATCGGACCACAAAATAATTGAAATCACAATGAATAAGTTAAATAATCAGAAAAGTAGTAAAAAACAGATAGCCGAAGCAGAAAAGAGTCTCAGATCTTTAAACTTTAGCCATAATCAAATAGATTGGAAAAAAATAAATGCAACACTAGAAAAGTCACTGAAAGATATTGACGTCCTCTTAACACCAAAAGATATACTAGAGAAGCTTTATAATGCATTTAAAGATGTTTGTAGAATGTTTGTCCCCCAAAAAAACAACAGAAACAAGAATATTATACCAAGAGATCGAAGGATCATGTTAAGAAACAAAAAAAAATAAGGTTAACAAATTGAAAAAAACAACAGATCACATCAAGAGAGAAAGGATCAAAGCAGAGATAAGGGTTTTGGAAGATAAATTAAAACTGTCTATAAGTAACCAAAAAGCAGCCGAAGAAAAAAGAGCAGTGGAAGCTATAAAACAGAATGCAAAATATTTTTTTCTCTTATGCAAACAACAGGTTAAAGAGGAGAACAGAAATTGGGCCTCTTGAGAATAATGGTGCATTGGTAACTGATTCAAAGGAAATGGCTGAATTACTCAAATTGCAATATAAAGAAGTCTATAGTGTCCCAAGAATAGAAAAAATAATATCAGACCCACAGAAACACTTTAGTATTATTAGTAATGAAGATGAATGTCTCACTGACTTCATATTCGATGAAAAAGATATTCTTGAAGCAGTAAGTGAAATACCAACAAACTCAGCAGCTGGGCCAGATGAAATCCCAGCAATCTTTTTAAAAAAAACTGCAAAGAAACCATAGCAAAGCCACTGGTAACTTTGTGGAGGAAATCTTTGGACATGGGGACTATCCCCAGCTTACTGAAAGAGGGTACTATAATTCCAATATATAAAGGTGGAAACAAAGGTCAGGCCAAAAATTATAGACCAGTAGCACTAACATCTCATATAATAAAAATATTTGAAAGGGTAGTGAGGAAAAAAATTGTTCAATTTTTAGAAAAAGAAAACAAGATAAACCCCGGGCAACATGGATTCAGAAGTGGTAGATCTTGTTTATCACAGATCCTGACACACTTCGAACACATACTAAGGGACCTAACTGAAAATAGAGAAGTTGACGTAATATATCTAGACTTTGCAAAAGATTTTGACAAAGTAGATCACGGCATCCTGCTACATAAGATTAAAGACCTTGGAATCGGAGGGAAAGTTGGAAGATGGATTTACAACTTCCTAATAAATCGTAAACAAAAAGTACAAATTAATGGGCTTTACTCAAAGGAAACGATTATTATGAGTGGGGTGCCACAAGGGTCCGTTCTTGGGCCCTTGTTATTCCTTATTATG
>NW_028234440.1:23369590-23377090 GCF_977035675.1 Penaeus japonicus
GAGAGAGAGAGAGAGAGAGAGAGCGAGAGAGAGAGAAAATGAGGCTATCAGTTGTATCATTTATTTACGTCTGGAAATATTCTCTACGCACGATTTTTTTTTCTTTCTTTTTTTTTGTCTTCCCAGGAAAAATAGCTAAATTCAAGCCCAAAACTCGAGGGAGGAAAGTCTTCGATATGTAAAATTTTGATAGTGTGAATTAAAGGGAGAAACAGGGATGCATTGACTACTTACCCAAAACTTTGTCTACAACGCGAGAGAGCAAGAGGGAGAGAGAGAGAGAGAGAGAGGGGGGGAGGGGGAGAGAGAGAGAAAGAGGGAGAGAGAGAGAGAGAGAGAGAGAGAGAGAGAGAGAGAGAGAGAGAGAGAGAGGAGAGAGAGAGAGAGAGAGAGAGAGAGAGAGAGAGAGAGAGAGAGGGAGAGAGGGAGAGAGAGAGAGAGAGTGTGAGTGTGTGAGAGAGAGAGAGAGAGAGAGAGAGAGAGAGAGAGAGAGAGAGAGACAGAGAGAGAGAGTGAGTGAGTAGGTGAGTGAGTGAGTGAATGAGAGAGAGAGAGAGAGAGAGAGAGAGAGAGAGAGAGAGAGAGAGAGAGAGAGAGAGAGAGAGAGAGAGAGAGAGAGAGAGAGAGAGAGAGAGAGAGAGAGAGAGAGAAGAGAGAGAGGAAGGAGAGAGAGAGAGAGAAGAGAAGAGAATGAGAGAAAGACTGAGGGAGAGAGAGAGAGAGAGAGAGAGAGAGAGAGAGAGAGAGAGAGAGAGAGAGAGAGAGAGAGAGAGGGAGAGAGAGAGAGAGAGAGAGAAGGATAGAGAGAGAAAGAAAGAGAGAGAGAGAGAGAGAAAGAGAGAGAAGAGAGAAAGGAAGGAGAGAGAGAGAGAGAAGAGAAGAGAATGAGAGAAAGACTGAGAGAGAGAGAGAGAGAGAGAGAGAGAGAGAGAGAGAGAGAGAGAGAGAGAGAGAGAGAGAGAGAGAGAGATGGCAAATGGACCAAGCACAAAGGAGAAGCGAAGTATCTTCAAGTAATATTCGCCTTCAAGACAAAAACTTTTCCTGAGCTCGAAGCGAAATGAGACTGCGAAGCTTCTGATGCCAAACAGGAAGAGGAAAGAAAGAGCTAAAGGCGAAGAAGAAGAGAGGAGAGCCGAGAAGACGGAATAAATATAAATGAAATAAAGGGAATACAAATTGGAAAAAAAATAGAAGAGAAGTGTATGTTTTTGGTTGTCCTTGGAAGGTCTGGTGGAAGGAAACACCTAAGAGGTTCATCTGCTGGTTCTTGACTTCTAAGCAGGAGGTACATGAAACAGGCGTGGACCGTGATTAGAACCAGGCCTCGAGTGTTCTCCAGCACACAGGATGTGGCGTTGTCAGATCAAGAGGCGTCGCCACGTGAGGTAAAAATGAAATTGCATGCATCATGCATTAGACTTTATAGTTTCACATTGATTATATGGACACCGTGCATATTCATGATCTATGTTGCAATATAGTGCATTAAATTATATACATAGTACAATGGTTATATTATAGAACGGTATATTTCACATTTCTACAAAGGTTAAAGACAAGACACCGATTATCAGTTGCAAGAAGCCAAAGCTCAGTTTTTAAAATTACAAGTGAGAAAATAAGGAATTAATTTTCCTTCCGTTCTAATCAATTCAGACCCATTTTCGAAAGGCAGTGTGAAGAAGAACCGCCTCCTGCAACATGAACCAACAGTCCATTCCCACACAGTAATCCTTATTCTAAATTCAACACCAGCCGACCTAACGCAAGCAAATGACATTTAATTTTCCTGACGCGCGAGATAACCAAAGCACCAGCCCCCGCATGCACAGGGCCGTATTAGGACTAAAGATGAGGAATAATTTAAGGAAAGAACGATGAAAAACGTGAATGGCGAGGTATGTGTCCCGTCCCCATGGTTACCATCACAGGGCGTCAGTCATCATCATTGTGATTTGTATATTGCTTTTATACACACACATTCATGTCCCTTTGTGTGTTTGTTTGTTTGTTTGTTTATGTGTGCGTGTGTGTGTGTGTGTGTGTGTGTGTGTGTGTGTGTGTGTGTGTGTGTGTGTGTGTGTGTGTGTGTTTGTGTGTGTGTGTGTTCATGCGTGCGTGCGGTACACACATATGCATTCATAATGAACTCAACAAAGTTTGGGGGCAATCATGTCCCATTTTAACTTTTAAAAGACAAATATATTCCAAAACAATGTAAAATGCTATCTCTTATCGTATGATCTCATATATAACAAGAAACGTAGGAGCATAATCGAATACCGGCTGTAAATTAACGAGAAAAGTAGGTACATTCTTTTCTCGTAATTAGTTTTATGCTAATGTGAAATTTGACGATGATAACTGGAAAGCAACTCTTGTTACACTCTGCGTAAATCAAAGACGCTGAAGAAAACTTAAAGAACACGGAACAAATGAATGCCAATTCTTTCCAGTAACTAAACCACGAAGATGAAAATGATTTTGAACATGTAATACCTAGTAATGTTTCCCAGTGAAATTTACTAGCTTGTCGAATACCATGTGTATTAAGAATTCCAGACATCTGTTCAAATACAGTAGCTGTGTGTTTGACAATGCATATGCGATGAGACAGTAAGGGAACCATATTTATGATGATCTTACTGTTATTATTATCATTGTTATTGTCATTATTATCATCATTTTCATTATTATCATTACTATCATTACTCTTATCGTTATTATCATTATTAACATCATCATAATCATTACCGTTATAATCATTATTTATCATTATTATTATTGTTATTATTGTTATTATTAATATCATAATCATCATTATCATTATTATCATTATCATCATCATTATTATCATCATCATTACCATTATTACTACTATCACTATTAGCATTACTATTGTTAGCATTATTACTAGTATCACTATTATCATAATTTTCCTTATTTTAATTATTACCCTTAGCATTATATTATCATCATTTTTTTTTATAACTATCGCTATTGTTCCTTTACATAATTACTTTTGTTATTACAACAATTATCATAATCATAACATCGAAATTCCCTTAGGAAAGAGTAAGATGTCTCCTCACCCACAAACAACAATTTCATGCTCTTGCAATAGATCAATCTTTCAGTCTGTAAGCAATTTGCACACAACCAATTGTTCATCTTAAGGACAATTGAAATATGCTTAAATCAAGAGGAAATCGGTATTTATTGCACAACGTATGTGCAATAAAGTTTAATATTATGCAGCGGACTGTTATTGCATCTAAGGCCATCCTGGTATTTGGAAGTGTCTCGTAAATATGTCAGTCGTATTGAATGATAGTCAGTGACACACACTCAAGTAATTCTTCATGACTGATTGCATGAGCAAATCAAATCAAATAAATATCTTGTATGTGTATGTGTCCGGTTTACCACATCCATTGACAAGATAATAGATATAATAATCAAAATTATGGTAATAACAATACTAAGAGTAATGATAACAATGATTATCATGATAATAATGGTGATTACAAAAATATGATGATAATGATAGTTAGAGTACTAAAAGGCCATTATTATCTAATTACTTATGCCATAATCATATTTTTTTTCAGTATCGTTACCATTATCCTTATTATTATTATTATCTATTACTATCTTTATCATATTTATTATTGTTATTTTAGTGGTATTTGTAAAAATCACATAGCAATAGTATGGAATACAAAGCCAAAAATCCGGAAAAGCCAACTGGCCTCAAAAGAGCTTAGCAACTTCGCAAACGAGATGCGTCAGGACATCGACAATAAATCATCACATCAAACATCGGTCAGTGACAGAAATAGCATTACTCATTTTAAGATAATGGCACATTTGCAATTGTTAGTCTCCTCTCATGCAATATTATCGTCCTGTTTATTGAGCAGAAAACTAGATAGCTATTGTCCGTCTGTTTCCCTCACTGACCTATATCATCAACTGACTCTTAGCAAGTGGGATGTTGAGAAAGTGAAATTCTTAACTTTATGTTCTTCACCGAGTGCTTGTCTCTTTATATCTGGTGTGGTGTTCGTAAGCATGGCAGTTCAATAGGGGGGGGGATGTGTGAGTCATGCCCTAGATGGCTCATGGTTCCCCAGCTGGTTACCATGAAGTCAGGAAGGAAGAAAAGTGGGCAGGAAATCTTTTATCAACTCAGGCCATGCGAGGTCAGGGGTATATATGACCAGCCTCGCCCTCACTTGACCTCTCGTTACACTCGCAATCCCTGGCTCTACGCCGACGGACCTGGTCACCCTCACTCACTGTCCCGACCGTTCAGCTCTCCGCCGCCGCGATCGTAGAATACGCACCGACCTAGCTCACCCGGGCAAAGGTCAGGTCATGCCAAGATGTCTAGCTCCTGCATGACACCAGCTATGGTTGTTACTTATTCTCTTGGTACCGCCATCTCCAATAAAAGGTCAAGAGTTATCTAACATTTGCTGAAGACCTACTTGCAATATTCCTCACAGGAGGGACAAGAACAAGCATTGATGATTTTGTAATTATACATGGATACTTACGGATAAATGATAATGATGGTGGTGATGATTAATGATGACGGCAACGATGAAGATGATGAAGATTTACGCATGAACTTGACATTGTTTTCAAGAACACGCATCGATGATTTTGTAATTATACAAGGATACTTACGGGTGATGATGATGGTGGTGATGATGAATGATGACGGCAACGATGACGGTAATGATGATGACGACGATGATGAAGATTGCCGCATGAACTTGACATTCTTAAATTCGTAGTGCGAAAACGATATAAGGATCATACAAAAGAATACGTTAAACAAAAACTTTTAACCTTAATAACCATAATATTATCCAGGAAGGGACTGAGAGAACACCGGACGCGTTGAAAAAAAAAAAAAAAATCCACGAAATTGATATATGGATGAGTAAATGAAGGGTCAGGAGAAAAGAATGGGATAGTGACTGACTTGAATTAATCATTAATCCATCACGAACTGTCATGGGCTGTCGGATATCAGCACAATGATTCCTGATTAGAGATATCTGTGCATGTAGAGGCATTCGGTCTTACCTCCTGGTGAGAATTGTGTTTACCTCAAATAAATTTTATCTATATAATACAAAATGTTAAATGACGGCCGCATTCTAACTCCGATTAACAGAAATAGTTAAGATTGGTCCTGTTTTCTGTATTCCTTATCATTAGATTGCCTGCAGTCTATGAACCTAAGAAAAAGGTCAACGCCCCAGTCTGATTACCTCCGAGGACACGCTTTAAATTTCTCCGCTCTAACTCTCCCTTCTAAACCCTCTCCTCTCCCATTCTTCTCCCACTTTCCCTTCTTCGCTTTCATCCCTCTCCCTACTCTCCTCTTTCACTCTTCTCCCACTTTCCCCTCTTCGCTCTCATTCCTCTCCCCACTCTCCTCTTTCACTCTTCTCCCACTTTCCCCTCTTCGCTCTCATTCCTCTCCCCACTCTCCCACTAACTCTTCTCTCACTTTCCCCTCTTCACTCTCATCCCCTTCCCCACTCTCCTCTTTCACTCTTTTCCCACTTTCCCCTCTTCACTCTCATCCCTCTCTTGCTCTCCCCTCTCAACCCTCTGTAAACCATCTTCTCTTTCACTCCCACACAATTTCGTTAAAATCAAGCCCGTCTCTCTTTCTCTCCTTTTCCTTCTCCTTCTCTCTCTCTCTCTCCCCCTCTCTCTCTCATCTATCTATCTCTCCTTCTCACTCTTCCTCCCTCCTTCTCTCTCTCTCTCTCTCTCTCTCTCTCTCTCTCTCTCTCTCTCTCTCTCTCTCTCTCTCTCTCTCTTTCTCTCCTTCCCTCCCTCTCCCCCTCCCTCTATGCCTCCCTCGCCCCCTCTCTCCCTCCCCCCCTCTCACTCCCACTATCCCTCCCTCCCTCCCTCTCCCCCTCCCTCTCCCCTCCTCCCTCCCTCTCTCTACATCTCCACTTACACAATACTCCTCCTCCAGCTGGCACTCCATTTGCGCACATAAGGAGCCCATGTATTATTCGCTGTGGTCGCTCCGCTCGTGTCCTCCCAAGGCAGCGGGTGGAGAGTAATGGGGGCGCGCTGAAGGAACAAGAGAAGGTGAGAAAAGGTCTTGGCACCAGGTGAGATAGGATGGGTACAGCGAGGTGATATATTGTTGGACAGGGAATGGAAGGATCCTTGGTCTAGGGGAGGGAGGCAGGGAGATGTTATTGCTTTAAGGGGGAAGATAATGGTATTGATACTGGTTCTGTTGATGAGAGTGATGATGATAGTAATAAAGTTAGTAATGGTAATAATTATTAAAATAGTAATAATGGTAATAATGATGATGATAATGATAATGATGATAATAATAGTAATAATAATCAGTATGATAATCGCAATTATTATAAGTATGATAATAACAAAAATACAGATGATAATAAACAATAATAATTAATTTTACTATGACAATGATCTTTATCTCCCCATTCCTCGTTGACACCTCTACAAGGCACTATCGCCATCAACAATACTTGTTTACCTTTTCCTCTTTCTTTGCGTTGACAAGCTTATTGATGACACGGGATGTATGTGCATGTCTATTCGTTGTTACAAGTATGTTTTTTTTTCTTTTCTTTTTTAACATATAAACATGTATAGAATCCTGTCATAAACTGTGTTAACTGATCATACAAATTCCCAACCTATCTATTGAACATTCATATCCGATGTTTTTGATGAATCTCAATCACATGTCAAAAAGCAATACGAATGACGCTGTGATATCATCATCTTCCACTTTTTAAGAATCTTGTGAATAAGAATACTCCCTCTTCATCCATGAATTTCGTCTCGCTTTTCATTACGAAAATAGCTTTTTTAGATCTTTAATAATCAAATAGCTTTCCAAGAAACGTCTGAAGGGAAAGCAGAAGTGAAGTTGTCTTTTATCTGCAAAGCATTGGATGGATGCAAAAGGACAATTGCAAAATATCACTACTGTTGTTCGCGTTATTGTTATCATTGTCATTATCATAACTGTTATAGCTACCAACCGCACTCACTGTCAGGCGTAAGAAGTTTACGGGAAAAATAATCGTACATCGCACCTTCAAGCCAGCCAGCGAGGCAACAAACTAAGTGGAGCTGCATGCTGGGGGGGGGGGGGGGGGGGGGGGGGGGGGGGGGGGGGGGGGGGGTTCATGGGGGGGGGGGGGGGGGGGGGGGGGGGGTCATAATGGAAGGGAATGCATGGCAACGGCAATAATCCGCCCATATGACCGATCCCATGAGGAAGGAGCCCTGTGATGAAGTCATTGCAACGACCATGATATTCCATGGGCATGACACAGAAGCAAATAGAAATATCAAGAGTAAATCTTAAATACAGAAATAGTTTATGTCCTTGTTCTAAAAACGTTCGTAAATATGGTTGTGTTTGTTTTTTTCGATGATCACTCAATAAACATTGCAACACAA
>NW_028234440.1:23399590-23412090 GCF_977035675.1 Penaeus japonicus
GTCAGCCAGCCGCCTCGTGCCCTGGCTGCCCCGCCGGTCCCAACTCTGCTGAGCCATCTACGCGCCCCACCATCAACGCTCCCAGCCAGCAGACCCCCGCCCCTACAGGAGACATACCCGCCTCCCCGAAGCATGATTCAACCACGAACTCTCTCTCCGTCAGACCGAAAACAGGTATGCAGAATAAGACCAGGCATGAAGCTTCTACACAGGTATCCCCTAAACGAAGCTCCAAAAAGAAACAAAAGAAGAACAAGCAAGAGCAACTCGATCCCAACCGCCACTGGGAGGAAACAGCTCAGCAGCAGGTGGAAGGAGCTTCCGCCCCCCCTCCTGCCCCCCCGCCTCCAGCAGGGCACTCAGTCATAATCAATAATTATGCTGAGAAAACAAGAGTCAATCACGAAACAACGAAACAAGCACAATCCACCCAAGACGACGATGACGAAGGTTATGTCAAGGTCGTATCAAGGAACAACAAAAGAAAAGCAAGAGAAGAACAAACTCCAAAGCCGCTAAAAGGAGCAGACCGACCTGACACAGTGTACCTCTATATTACCAGCTGTCATCCAGACACAAATGAAGAGGACATTGAAAATCACCTCTGTGAACAATTCGAAAACATAACAAGTGTAAAAGCACACCGCACCAAGATGACCCATGATTACTACACCAGTTTTACAGTGTCAGTAAGAGGAAAGGACATAAAGCCAGATATTTTCATAAACTCAGACGCTTTCCCCGCAAATGTGAAAGTGTTCTTAAATAAAAACAAGTACAAGAACGACCAGAACGTTTGACCAGGCATCGCCGTCAGCAATGCCTGTGACAAGATCGCACGAGGTCATAAAAATAGAACACATTAACGCACAATCTCTCCTCGGGCACTTTGACGAAATTAAAATGCTAATTGAGGAGAGAAACATAGACATTCTGTGCATCAGTGAAACATGGCTCCACCAGGAAATGGTTAGTAATTTCATAACTGTTCCAAATTTCAATATCTATAGATGCGATGCAGGGCGTGGAGGAGGAGTATGTATGTATGTACGGGATAACCTGAAATCAACCATGATATCTCCTACAGCAGTTAATAATACTGCCGTAGAAGATGTCTGGGTTACCGTACAGAGCAACATGCTTCCTTCCATTATTATTGGCGGAGTCTATAGGCATCCTCATGCAACTTTAGAATCTTTTGAATACTTAGAACAAATCTTTAGAGAAATGTCATTGAAAAATAAACCATTCTTTATCTTAGGTGATTTAAATGATGATTTGACTAAATCTAATGCTAAATTAGCTAAGATAATAAAGAAAAAAAACTAGAACAAATTATAGATAAACCTACACGTATTACAGAAAACACCTCATCCTTATTAGATGTAATAATAACTAACAGGTCAGACATTATCCATCATACGGATGTCATCCCGTGTCATATTGCTGACCATGAACTTCTCACACTCACATTAAATATAAAGAAACCAAAGCGACCACCGATAACAAAAACATTTCGTGACCTTAAGCATTATAATCTTCAATCATTCATCGAGCTCATCAGATCTAAAGAGACGATGCTCTTAAATATCTTTTCAACAGATGATGTAGACAAACAGGTAACTATCCTTACGGAAGTGATTAAAAGCAGTATTGACGCGTTGGCACCTCTTGTAACGAGAGTCGTCAGACGTCCCCCTGCTCCTTGGATAGATGACGACATCAAGAGGGCTATTAAAGACAGAAATAATGCCCACCATAGTCTCAAAAATAACAGAAATGACGCCGCCCTTAAGGCAGATTATAAAATAAAAAAGAAAAATGTTAAACAGTTAATACAAAGTGCAAAAACAAATTATTTCAGAAACAGATTCATAGAATATAAAAACAATTCGGATAAAACATGGAAAATTATTAAGTCAATCGTACCTAGCAACAAACACCACACTGATAATCGTACAAGTTCTACACAAAGCACAGAGTATTTTAACGACTTCTTTTCAAAAATAGGTAAACTAACTTATGAACAAACAAATGCGTCTACATTACAGCAAAATATAAATCAAGCTATGCCTACATCTAATATTTTCAGACCAAAACCAATTGATGTGGAGACTACTATCCTAGTAATAAAACACCTTCGCGAAACAAATGCTGTAGGAGCAGACGGTATTGCTTTGCGCTTTATTAAGGATAGTCTACCAGCAACCGCACATTATCTGGCGGTCATAATTAACACTTCCCTGGTCACTGGTGTTTTTCCATCGCTTTGGAAACATGGAATAGTAACACCAATTTTCAAATCAGGAGATATAGACGACGTTAATAATTACCGCCCTATTACAATACTCCCTGTATTATCTAAAGTTTTGGAGAAAATCGTAGCAAATCAACTAACGAATTTCCTGGAGGCCAATAACCTATTATCTAAAACACAACATGGCTTTAGAAATAGGTTATCCACTGAAACAGCGTTATTGCAGATAACTAATAAAATTTATGATAATATAGACAATAATCAGGTTAATTTACTCACATTATGTGATCTTTCAAAAGCTTTTGACAGTGTAAATCACAAAATTCTTCTTCACAAACTAAGATCCCATAAAATTGATTCTTTCTGGTTTACTAGTTATCTGAATAATAGAACGCAATCTGTAAAAATTAATGAATCATATCATCGAAACAACCAATATGTTTTGGTGTTCCACAAGGATCCATCTTAGGCCCAATCCTATTTACAGTTTTCATAAATGACTTATCAACCATTGCTCATAACTGCCTGCTAGTGCAGTACGCCGATGATTCACAGTTTCTCCATAGTGACTCAGTAAATAACTTAAATACATTAATAAGAAATACTCAAAACACTCTTACACAAGCTAAAATATACTTTGAAAGTAATGGTCTTAAATTAAATCCCCCAAAAATCAATGAATAGTAATAGGTAGTCCACAGAACATTGCCAAAATCCCATCGACACAACCATAGAATTTGAAGGCCACCCTATCAAACCAAACATTTCAGTGAAAAATTTGGGAGTACACTTGGACAGATACATGACATTTGAAACACACGTTGATAACATACACAGGAAAGTAATGGGTACATTAATATTTCTAAATCACATAAAAAATCAAATCACTACGGATACTAGAATCATGGTCGTGCAAACACTAGCTCTTAGCATAATAAACTACTGTTCAAATGTATGGGGTTCAACCAACAAAACACAAATTCAAAAAGTACAAAAATTACAAAATTTTGCTGCAAGAGTTGCACTGGGTAATGTCAGTAAATTCGATCATATTACCCCATATATACAAAAATTAAAATGGTTAAAAGTTCATCCTAAGTGCATTTATGATACCTGTCTCTTTACCTTCAAATTGATACATGGATTCTATCCACCATGGTTATTCCCCCTGCAAACTGTAGGGAACACAGCTGGCATTCAAACACGCCAGGTAAATTCCCTATATGTAAAAAGATCAAATACAGAAACAGGGGCAAGACAGGTACAAATTCGTGGACCGAAAATGTGGAACTTGTTACCAGATAATATTAAAAACATTAACAACTTTTGTAATTTTAAGACAAAATTGAAAGAACACCTTTTTACTCATCAAGTGTAAATATGTATGTATTCATATAAGAATAACCATTGTAATTTATGGAATAAAATGTTTGAATTTGAATTTGAATTTGAATTTGAACTCTCTCTCTCTCTCTCTCTCTCTCTCTCTCTCTCTCTCTCTCTCTCTCTCTCTCTCTCTCTCTCTCTCTCTCTCTCTCTCTCTCTCTCTCTCTCTCTCTTTATCTTTCCCTCCATCTCTCTCTCTCTTTATCCTTCTCTCACACTTTCTCTCTCTCTCTCTTTCTTTCTTTCTCTCTCTCTCTCTCTCTCTCTATCTATCTTCCCCCACCCCCCCCCTCTCTCTCTCTCTCTCTCTCTCTCCTTTCTATATATCTATCTCTCTCTCTCTCTCTCTCTTTATCTTTCTCTCACTCTTTCTCTCTCTCTCTCTTTCTTTCTTTCTCTCTCTCTCTCTCTGAGTCTAGCTGCCGTGGTGATCGGACGTGTTTTTGCCTCCTCTCCGCCGCAGCCCCGCAACTCAGCAAACCATGCCTTCTCATGGTCCCGCAGTGTCAGAGGGTAATCTGACCCCTACCCCAGGGTTTGAGGGGCCAACCTGGGGGCTTCCCTGGTGCTTCCTCGGGCAGCTAGCCCGAGCCCTCTTCCCCAGGGTGAAAGGGAACCCCTGGCCCAGGGTAATGTGCCCCCCTCCCAGGGTACCGGGACCTCAGCCCTAGGATATGGGCCCCCTGGCAGCGTGGGTCAGAGCTGCCCCCCCGCCCACGAGAATGGGCACCCCCATGGCAGTCAGGGTCAAGGCTGCCCCCAGGCCCAGGGTGAGGGGTATTTTTTCAGCAACATCACCAGCAATGACAACAGAGCAAACAACCATACAGAAAACAGGAAATCAATATATCAGTGCGGCAGTGTTACAATAGTGCTTAACACAATTTTGTGCTTCATTGCAACAAAAAGGCCGTGGCCAAGGTCTGTCCTCAGTGATCAAATCAGAAAATACTACAGACCGTCTGAAATCGAAGAGGCCCATGACATTGCCATCAACCTATCAGACTCTAGAAAACCTAGAAATACGACACGGGACACTAAACGGATGACGAACATTATCGTGCATACTATGCTTGATCAATGTGTTGAAAATCCAAATATTGTGTTCGTAACAACAACGACGGACACCCCCCAACAGACTGGTCGCCACCAAAGAAACCAGGTATTTCAACAACTTTTGTAAAATTCTTCCAAAAGTGTACAGACCAGGGAACACAGACCTACAGTGGGCCCTCTTACACAGACCAAAATCTGATGGAAAACAAGATCGACCTGCTGATCGGAATGTTTTCTGAACAGCAGGCATCTTTAAATAGAATCATAGGGCAAGGTGCAATATGTCCCTCCCCCAACCTCCCATCTCCCACCCATGGGCAGAATGCATACGAAACATTTCCGTTTGCATCTCCTCCCCCTACCTCCACCCCGATACCCACGACCAGCAATCCTTCCCACCCGATAAAACCCTCCTCTCTCTCCCTGCCTGGACCTCCCCACCCGTTATCCTCCCTCCCCCTGCCTACGGTCAGCCAGCCGCCTCGTGCCCTTGCTGACTCGCCGGTCCCCAACTCTGCTGAGCCATCTACGCGCCCCACCAACGACGCTCCCAGCCAGCAGAACCCCCGCCCCTACAGGAGACATACCCGCCTCCCCGAAGCATGATTCAACCACGAACCCTCTCTCCGTCAGACCGAAAACAGGTATGCAGAATAAGACCAGGCATGAAGCTTCTACACAGGTATCCCCTAAACGAAGCTCCAAAAAGAAACAAAAGAAGAACAAGCAAGAGCAACTCGATCCCAACCGCCACTGGGAGGAAACAGCTCAGCAGCAGGTGGAAGGAGCTTCCGCCCCCCCTCCTGCCCCCCCGCCTCCAGCAGGGCACTCAGTCATAATCAATAATTATGCTGAGAAAACAAGAGTCAATCACGAAACAACGAAACAAGCACAATCCACCCAAGACGACGATGACGAAGGTTATGTCAAGGTCGTATCAAGGAACAACAAAAGAAAAGCAAGAGAACAAACTCCAAAGCCGCTAAAAGGAGCAGACCGACCTGACACAGTGTACCTCTATATTACCAGCTGTCATCCAGACACAAATGAAGAGGACATTGAAAATCACCTCTGTGAACAATTCGAAAACATAACAAGTGTAAAAGCACACCGCACCAAGATGACCCATGATTACTACACCAGTTTTACAGTGTCAGTAAGAGGAAAGGACATAAAGCCAGATATTTTCATAAACTCAGACGCTTTCCCCGCAAATGTGAAAGTGTTCTTAAATAAAAACAAGTACAAGAACGACCAGAACGTTTGACCAGGCATCGCCGTCAGCAATGCCTGTGACAAGATCGCACGAGGTCATAAAAATAGACCACATTAACGCACAATCTCTCCTCGGGCACTTTGACGAAATTAAAATGCTAATTGAGGAGAGAAACATAGACATTCTGTGCATCAGTGAAACATGGCTCCACCAGGAAATGGTTAGTAATTTCATAACTGTTCCAAATTTCAATATCTATAGATGCGATGCAGGGCGTGGAGGAGGAGTATGTATGTATGTACGGGATAACCTGAAATCAACCATGATATCTCCTACAGCAGTTAATAATACTGCCGTAGAAGATGTCTGGGTTACCGTACAGAGCAACATGCTTCCTTCCATTATTATTGGCGTAGTCTATAGGCATCCTCATGCAACTTTAGAATCTTTTGAATACTTAGAACAAATCTTTAGAGAAATGTCATTGAAAAATAAACCATTCTTTATCTTAGGTGATTTAAATGATGATTTGACTAAATCTAATGCTAAATTAGCTAAGATAATAAAGAAAAACAAACTAGAACAAATTATAGATAAACCTACACGTATTACAGAAAACACCTCATCCTTATTAGATGTAATAATAACTAACAAGTCAGACATTATCCATCATACGGATGTCATCCCGTGTCATATTGCTGACCATGAACTTCTCACACTCACATTAAATATAAAGAAACCAAAGCGACCACCGATAACAAAAACATTTCGTGACCTTAAGCATTATAATCTTCAATCATTCATCGAGCTCATCAGATCTAAAGAGACGATGCTCTTAAATATCTTTTCAACAGATGATGTAGACAAACAGGTAACTATCCTTACGGAAGTGATTAAGAGCAGTATTGACGCGTTGGCACCTCTTGTAACGAGAGTCGTCAGACGTCCCCCTGCTCCTTGGATAGATGACGACATCAAGAGGGCTATTAAAGACAGAAATAATGCCCACCATAGTCTCAAAAATAACAGAAATGACGCCGCCCTTAAGGCAGATTATAAAATAAAAAAGAAAAATGTTAAACAGTTAATACAAAGTGCAAAAACAAATTATTTCAGAAACAGATTCATAGAATATAAAAACAATTCGGATAAAACATGGAAAATTATTAAGTCAATCGTACCTAGCAACAAACACCACACTGATAATCGTACAAGTTCTACACAAAGCACAGAGTATTTTAACGACTTCTTTTCAAAAATAGGTAAACTAACTTATGAACAAACAAATGCGTCTACATTACAGCAAAATATAAATCAAGCTATGCCTACATCTAATATTTTCAGACCAAAACCAATTGATGTGGAGACTACTATCCTAGTAATAAAACACCTTCGCGAAACAAATGCTGTAGGAGCAGACGGTATTGCTTTGCGCTTTATTAAGGATAGTCTACCAGCAACCGCACATTATCTGGCGGTCATAATTAACACTTCCCTGGTCACTGGTGTTTTTCCATCGCTTTGGAAACATGGAATAGTAACACCAATTTTCAAATCAGGAGATATAGACGACGTTAATAATTACCGCCCTATTACAATACTTCCTGTATTATCTAAAGTTTTGGAGAAAATCGTAGCAAATCAACTAACGAATTTCCTGGAGGCCAATAACCTATTATCTAAAACACAACATGGCTTTAGAAATAGGTTATCCACTGAAACAGCGTTATTGCAGATAACTAATAAAATTTATGATAATATAGACAATAATCAGGTTAATTTACTCACATTATGTGATCTTTCAAAAGCTTTTGACAGTGTAAATCACAAAATTCTTCTTCACAAACTAAGATCCCATAAAATTGATTCTTTCTGGTTTACTAGTTATCTGAATAATAGAACGCAATCTGTAAAAATTAATGAAATCATATCATCGAAACAACCAATATGTTTTGGTGTTCCACAAGGATCCATCTTAGGCCCAATTCTATTTACAGTTTTCATAAATGACTTATCAACCATTGCTCATAACTGCCTGCTAGTGCAGTACGCCGATGATTCACAGTTTCTCCATAGTGACTCAGTAAATAACTTAAATACATTAATAAGAAATACTCAAAACACTCTTACACAAGATAAAATATACTTTGAAAGTAACGGTCTTAAATTAAATCCCCATAAAACTCAATGCATATTCATAGGTAGTCGACAGAACATTGCTAAAATCCCCATCGACACAACCATAGAATTTGAAGGCCACCCTATCAAACCAAACATTTCAGTGAAAAATTTGGGAGTACACTTGGACAGATACATGACATTTGAAACACACGTTGATAACATACACAGGAAAGTAATGGGTACATTAATATTTCTAAATCACATAAAAAATCAAATCACTACGGATACTAGAATCATGGTCGTGCAAACACTAGCTCTTAGCATAATAAACTACTGTTCAAATGTATGGGGTTCAACCAACAAAACACAAATTCAAAAAGTACAAAAATTACAAAATTTTGCTGCAAGAGTTGCACTGGGTAATGTCAGTAAATTCGATCATATTACCCCATATATACAAAAATTAAAATGGTTAAAAGTTCATCCTAAGTGCATTTATGATACCTGTCTCTTTACCTTCAAATTGATACATGGATTCTATCCACCATGGTTATTCCCCCTGCAAACTGTAGGGAACACAGCTGGCATTCAAACACGCCAGGTAAATTCCCTATATGTAAAAAGATCAAATACAGAAACAGGGGCAAGACAGGTACAAATTCGTGGACCGAAAATGTGGAACTTGTTACCAGATAATATTAAAAACATTAACAACTTTTGTAATTTTAAAACAAAATTGAAAGAACACCTTTTTACTCATCAAGTGTAAATATGTATGTATTCATATAAGAATAACCATTGTAATTTATGGAATAAAATGTTTGAATTTGAATTTGAATTTGAACTCTCTCTATCTATCTATCTTTCTCTCTCCCTCTCTCTCTCTCTCTCTCTCCTCTCTATCTATCTATCTCTCTCTCTCTCTTTATCTTTCTCTCTCTCTCTCTCATTCTCTCTCTCTCTCTCTCTCTCTCTCTCTCTCTCTCCCTCCCTCTCTCTCTCTCCCTCTCTCTCTCTCCCTCTCTTTGCCATATCTAGGCCAGGCCTTGCCTCAAAGTATTAAATCGTCTACATCAATTGTAAATCAATGAGCACCTACAAAACCTTCACACATCAACGCAGACGGGAACAAACGGATCGGAGGCGACACTAACACAGACGGCGCCCACTATCCCCCAAACAAACGTATTAGAACTACACAACACTTTTACTGAATTCATACTCGTTAGTTTCAACACTAACACAGCCTATACGACACTCACGGTGCATCACCAATCCTATAAAATCTATAACATGACAGACTCTCGGGTGACTATGACATTTTTCTTGATGCAGACTGCAGACCGAGCAGACAAAAGACAAATATGCTGACCCATATCCCTCTATTTCAAAACTGACATGAAGACACGAATAATAGCAAAGACCTTTTTAACTCAGAACCTTACATAAACTCCTTTATTGCTAACTGAAGCACGTTAAACACGCTGAAACATGACAAGGGAAAGCACATACCACAGAAGACACCCAGTGAACAAACGCAGCGACCATTCACAGCATATAAATAAATACCTCGGAGTACACTTTCCACAAAATAGGAACTTCAGCACACATAAGATTACATCACAGACAACGCCAACAAAACTGTGTGTTTCCTATGAAAAGACACAACTGCACACCGTACACCAAACACACAACTTTCAATACACTTGCACGGCTAACATAGGAGCACTACACTACAGTAATAAATTCGAGCAGGTCAGTCCCAGGGCCGCCAGATTCAATACACTCAGCTACACATGCCTATTAGGACGCACATTGAAAACCAAACCAACATGTATCTGCTCGGTCCAAGGAGACAAGTACAAGCTCAAAGTCGTGTCCAAACACCCCAAACAACATCGTACACAATGGCAAACGCCGATATTTACAGGCAGCATATGCATGTAACACCCGAAGTTCAAGCAACAACAAGTATTTTACATACCACACCAACACTGATTCTGAAAGAAGAGAAAACTAAGGCATGGGGAACTCGGCAGGAAAAGAAAATACTTTAATCGGTTTAGGAAGAAAAAGGCTGAACGTTTCCGTTTAAGTTTAATTGTTTCAAATAGCAGTTCAGAAGTCCTTCAACTTCATTTTATACAATTACCTCAAGCCTTTTCTCATGCACATGTGGTTTATTCAAGGCCCGAACATGCACAATTAACCTTAAATACAATTTCCACTTGTTCTGGTTTTGTATTTCATTTAAATGTCTTCTGCGGAAACTCTTGCAAGGGAATGTGGGGGGCAAATTCTTTCAAGTCTTACAGTGTTTAAGTTATTTCCTCTCTCTCCCTCTCTCTCTCTCTCTCTTTTATCAAGGAATTTTCAAAGGAATGACAGGCTTAGGCTTGTAAGATTGTTTTTAATTTTTGTTACACTTTCTGTTACGGTTTTTGATCGTCAAACATTTTAACTAAATAAATCCATCTTTCCAAACCTACCTTTTTGTTTCTCTGCGCGTCCGTCTGCATATCTGTCTGCAGTGGTTACCAGTTCGTGTATATCTCTCTCTCTCTCTCTCTCTCTCTCTCTCTCTCTCTCTCTCTCTCTCTCTCTCTATATATATATATATATATATATATATATATATATATATATATATATATATATTCATATATATATATATATATATATATATATATATATATATATATATATATATATATATATATATATATATATATATATATATATATATATATATATATATATATATGTATATATATATGCATATATATACACACACACACACACACACACACACACACACACACACACACACATATATATATATCTATATAAATAAATATATATAGACATATATATATATATATATATGCACACACACACACACACACACACACACACACACATATATATATATATATATATATATATATATATATATATATATATATATATATATACATATATATATATATATATATATATATATATATATGTATATATATGTATATATATATATATATATATATATATATATATATATATATATATATATATATATGTATATATATATAAATACATTAATAGACAATTCTGGCCATTCAACTGATATATTCACATTTTTATTGACAGAAGGAAATTTTTAGACAGTAAATATGTTTTATTGTTTTTCCTTTATACATATATCATCTCAGTATTTTCTGGGACCTCCTTTAGCTCTAATAACTGCTTCAACACGTCTTGGCATGCTTCTAATGTAGTCTTGAACTTTGTTCCTGATATCTGGATTTCTGTGCCAAACCTCTATCAACCGCTGGATGAGCTGTACTCTGTTGGTACATTTAATTTTGGCGGCTTCATCTTTAAAGTCTTTCCATAAACCTTTGATAGGATTCATATCTGGGCTATTTCCAGGCCAATCAAGCACTTTGATGTTAAGATCTTTTAGATGACTAGAAACTCTTCTGGCTGTGACATGGGGCCCCGTCATGCATGAATATTCCGTTATTGTCAGTAAACCATTCAGGAAATTGGGTTACCTTAAGGTATCCGTCTTGATTCAGAGCGCCATCCACGAACTCTAAACGACCTGTACCTTGTGCAGATATGATGGATCAAACCATGACTTTGGAAGGGAACTTGACTGCAGTCTTCTGACAGTCAGGGTGGTCCTTCTCTTTTGACGTCCTCCTCACGAATTTTCGCCTATCACTCAGTATTCCCATCATTTATTCATCAGAGAAACATACCTGGATGCAAACAAAACAAATTGATTGATTTTTTTTTTCACTCAAACTTCAATTACAGCTTTGTAAACCCCAGTCTTCAAGTGGGTTTCATCAAACATGAATTGGAACAAAGACATTTTTTTTCAATTTAGATGCAGCATCTTGAATCAAACATGAAATATTCGCTATTTTATTTAGAGAAATAGTTATTTTAATTGATTTGTGTAGAAAAACATCGAATTCAGCAATATTTAATGCATATTTACCTTTTCCTAGTCATCAGATGTCCAGTGGCTGTGTGCTTTGGCCCAAGCCAGCCTTTTCTTCCTCATGGCCTCGGTTAGTCTTGGCACTCTAGTTGGCCTACAGGCACAGTAACCCAGCTTATTAATTTTTTTTCTAACGGCTGAGGGTGTACATTGTACATCATAGTCCACTAAGTCAGCTGCTAGTTGTCTTGACGACTTTGAACGGTCTTTTCTTACCATATCAACGAGAATTCTCTCCTGTCTTGGGGTGGTACAGGATTTCCTTCCACACTTTCCAACACGTTTTGGCTCGTAATTTTCGATACTTTCAATCTTCCTTTTCACACTGTACACACTAGATAATGATACACCAACTTTATGAGCAATTTCTTTACAGTCGAGGGATGTTTCTTGTAGATAAATTTCGATTGCTGAAAAGTCAGCCTGACTCAAGTCTTTTCCTCTGCCTATGA
>NW_028234440.1:23437090-23439590 GCF_977035675.1 Penaeus japonicus
ACACTTGGACAGATACATGACATTTGAAACACACGTTGATAACATACACAGGAAAGTAATGGGTACATTAATATTTCTAAATCACATAAAAAATCAAATCACTACGGATACTAGAATCATGGTCGTGCAAACACTAGCTCTTAGCATAATAAACTACTGTTCAAATGTATGGGGTTCAACCAACAAAACACAAATTCAAAAAGTACAGAAATTACAAAATTTTGCTGCAAGAGTTGCACTGGGTAATGTCAGTAAATTCGATCATATTACCCCATATATACAAAAATTAAAATGGTTAAAAGTTCATCCTAAGTGCATTTATGATACCTGTCTCTTTACCTTCAAATTAATACATGGATTCTATCCACCATGGTTATTCCCCCTGCAAACTGTAGGGAACACAGCTGGCATTCAAACACGCCAGGTAAATTCCCTATATGTAAAAAGATCAAATACAGAAACAGGGGCAAGACAGGTACAAATTCGTGGACCGAAAATGTGGAACTTGTTACCAGATAATATTAAAAACATTAACAACTTTTGTAATTTTAAAACAAAATTGAAAGAACACCTTTTCACTCATCAAGTGTAAATATGTATGTATTCATATAAGAATAACCATTGTAATTTATGGAATAAAATGTTTGAATTTGAATTGAATTTGAACTCTCTCTCTCCTCTCTCTCTCTCTCCTTCTCTCTCTCTCTCTCTCTCTCCTTCTCTCTCTCTCTCTCTTTCTCTCTCTCTCTCTCTCTCTCTCTCTCTCTCTCTCTCTCTCTCTCTCTCTCTCTCTCTCTCTCTCTCTCTCCTTCTCAATCTCCTTCTCTTTCTCTCTCCTTCTCAATCTCCTTCTCTTTCTCTCTCTCTCCTCGTCTTTCTTTTTCTCTCTCTCTCTGTCATCTTCTCCCTCTCCTTCTCTCTCTCCTCCTCTTTCTCTCTCCCTCTATCTATCTCTTTCTCTCTCCTTTTCAATCTCCTTCTCTTTCTCTCTCTCTCTCCTTATTTCTCTCCCTCTCATTCTCTCTCCTCCCCCCCTTTCTCTCCTTCTCTCATATTCTCTCTTTCACTCTGTCTCTATCAGTGTTTCTCATTACCTCCTCTCTGTTTTCTCCTTTAAAAAAATGGCAAGAGAAATCATGACATTAACTTCCTGTTGAAAGGATGGTAACATGATATATACTTCATAAAGTATATCCGACTTCTCATATACACAAATGTCTACTGAATAAAGTAAAATATACAATGCCCATTAATAACTGTCATTATTTCTATGTGTCAATATGACTGGGTGTTTGTGGGAGTGCAAGTGTAATATTTGAATGTAGGCACATTATATTCTCAAATTTATGTCCTCGACCTTTTAAACGTATATAGGGAATATTTTAACAGCAGCAACAAGAGATTGGTGAATTAAAGGAGAAGGAAGAGAGAGAGAGAGAGAGAGAGAGAGAGAGAGAGAGAGAGAGACAGAGAGAGTGAGTGAGAGGGAGAGAGAGAGAAAGAGAGATAGAGATAGAGATAGAGAGAGAGAGAGAGAGAAAGAGAGATAGAGATAGAGAGAGAGAGAGAGAGAAAGAGAGAGATAACGAGAGAGAGAGAGAGAGAAAGAAAGAGAGAGAGAGAGAGAGAGAAGAGAGAGAAAGAGAGAGAGAGAGAGAGAAAAGAAAGAGAGAGAGAGAGAGAGAAAGAAAGAGAGAGAGAGAGAGATTGTGATATATATATATATATATATATATATATATATATATATATATATATATATATATATATATATATATATACATATAAAGAGAGAGAGAGAGAGAGAGAGAGAGAGAGAGAGAGAGAGAGAGAGAGAGAGAGAGAGAGAGAGAGAGAGAGAGAGAGACAGAGAGAGAGAGAAAGGGAGAGAGAGAGAGAGAGAGAGAGAGAGAGAGAGAGAGAGAGAGAGAGAGAGAGAGAGAGAGAGAGAGAGAAAGGGAGAGAGAAAGAGAGAAAGGGAGAGAGAAAGAGAGAGAGGGATGGCAGTAGATCAACAAACAAACAAGTCAATATTCATGGATGACGCATGCTACAGGAAATACGTATTCTGTTACACCCATGACAGGTATCATAGCCTGAGTGTAGTTTCGATTAAAACAGATTAAAAGACATTCCCTGCACCTGCTCTTTCTACACGGCCTCTGCTGACGGTTTCGAAGAGTGGGCTTTTGAGTGTGTGATTTCGATGAGATTTCATGCCATTGTTTTGTATATTTTGTATATATTTGTTTATTGAGGGATAATCTATTCACGTTGATCTTTTATTTACATTATCTTATATTGCTGTTTCCATCTTCCTCTTCATCTTCCATTTCATCTTCATCAATATGCCCTTGTTGTTCGAAGGCCAGCGAAAGGATATTCATTTGATTTGATATCTGTGACCGCGGCAACAAATGTTTTATGTACGTGTGTCGTTGCACGTTGCAACTCTTAAAGCTTTGTTGACGTGTGGAAATTGAGATGCCTGTGATTTTTT
>NW_028234440.1:23484590-23487090 GCF_977035675.1 Penaeus japonicus
TTTATTTTCCAAGGAAAAGAACGCCCTTCAATAATTTTCTTTCAACACCATTGCAACTTCTTGTGAATCGCAACCTGTGTTGTTGACTCTTTTTTTATACCACGAAATGAACAAATTTGCTAACCAAATCTGGCATTTTTCTTATGGATATGTTTCCTTTTTATTGGTATTTAACGCATTAGCATTGGAAAGTCTTTAGTTATTCAGAACAAACGATTTATCTCAACCGTAATGATAATCCTTACATCGGACACCGGATACCCCAAACGAAGAGATTTCGGATTGGGAAAGAAAAAATTAGAAAAAGGTTAAGCGTCTTAGTGTTGATGCAGTCAGTTTTAATAAGCTTAAGTTCTTTATTTTTTGTGCTTTTAAGAAGTAAATCTTACGTCATCTGAAAGTTTGTGTGAGGAATAGACCAATATATTTAAATTCTCTTCATATAAGATCGAGGTGGTTGCTAGTTGAGTTGCTGTTGATATGTTCTTTATTGTTGATAGTGTCACTGTAAGTGTCATTATTAATAGTGTTAAAGTGAAAATAATTTATACTTTAAATAAGGGCAGTAGTGGTAATATTATTCTGAACATTTTTTTACTATTATAATCATATGGTTCTCATTATCTTCGTCCTTTGCATTTTAATAATTTACCTTTTCTTGTTTTGTTGTCTTTACTATTATGAGTACCATTGTTATGAATGTCATTATAACTATTGGTAACTATAACTATAATAATGATGATGATATTTGTAATGGAAACAATAATGATGATGATGGTAATGATATTAACCATTAACAATGATAACCATGTAAAAAATAACAGTAATAGTTATTTAGATGATATTATAAAAAGTCTGTACTTCCTCCTGCTGAGACTTTAGATTAATAGCCTATTCCCAAGATGCAGAATATTCCGGTTCAGATTGCATTGATCACATGAAGAGCAACATCTGAGGGGAATCTCTTGTGTTCGGGGTATCCCTGGATGTTGATTTACTAATTATGTGAATTGAAATTGTGTACAGACTACATACACTGAATCATACACACAACATATTAAACATCATCATCATCCTATTCTTCATTTTTATCTATATCTTTATCTTCATCTTCATTTCCATGTTCAATTCATCTTTATCTCCACATCTATCGTCATCCTCAACTTCATCTTCATCATCACTTCGTTCAATTCATCTCCATCTTCAACTTAATCTTCCCTTTCATCTTCATCGTCAACTTCATCATTTTCATTTTCATTTTCCCATTTCCATCTCCATCTACATCTCCATCTTCATCATTATTGATTATTCATGTCATAATCATGATTGCGGCGCTTCAGTCAAAATCTCTCCGTCTAAAACTTTTCCGTATTTACTAAAATGATAATAGCAATAAAACGAATCATTAGTAATACTCCGTCAAGTATCTGAATTCGTTACATTTGTTAACTGAAGGAATTCACTTTTTCCATTATTTTATAGGTACATTTTACTCTTAAAATATTATTACGCATTAATCAAATAGTTCTAACGCGGACTGTTATAGAGAAAAAAAAATAGCATGATAAGATATTCTGAGGAATACTGAACTCTCCGAAGAAAAAACTAGAAACACAGGTCTCAATGTTGTGACTTTTATCTGTGATTTTTACAAAATGTATAGGTTGTTTGGACTATATCTATCTTTATTTTATTTCATTTTTTTCTCTTTGGTGTGAGATGTATTGTAAATCATTACAGTCTTATCACTTATATTGTTATCGTTTAGGAGATTTTAAAAAAGACAAGAAAAGATTATAAAGTTATGATGAATCTTTGTGCCATTGTGAGTTTCTACCGTGATTGTAATTCTAACATCATAAGTTTTTTCACTACCTTCACCATCAGCATCACCATTAATATTGTAACTCTTCTTCTCCCTCTTCGCTATTTTGCGATTAACGATTTTTCTCACCGTTTGAAACCATTCGTAATAAAAAAAAAAAAAAAGGATTTCCGTAACGTCGAACAGGAATCTCAAGCGAGTTAGAAACACCTGCAATCTAACTGACGGTGTTTCTAAGACTTTTGACGTTGCTTATTTAACATTAAACTAAGACGTTTTGCGCTCTCGTCCCATATGCTTGTTTGTGTGTGTGTGTTTATTTATAGTTATCTATTTTGATCTACTTATTTCATCATATGTACTCGACCAGAGGCACATCCGCCTCGTCAGGAGGAGTGAGTCAGAGGGCAGTACTCTCTCTCTTTCTCTCTCTCTCTCTCTTTCTATCTTTCTCTCTCTCTCTTTCTTTCTTTCTTTCTCTCTCTCTCTCTCTCTCTCTCTCTCTCTCTCTCTCTCTCTCTCTCTCTCTCTCTCTCTCTCTCTCTCTCTCTCTCTCTCTCTCTCTCTCTCTCTCTCTCTCTCTCTCTCTCTCTCTCTCTCTCTCTCTCTCTCTCTCTCTCTCTCTCTCTCTCTCTCTCTCTCTCTCTCTCTTTCTCTATTGTTGTCACACTGCTG
>NW_028234440.1:23502090-23507090 GCF_977035675.1 Penaeus japonicus
AGAAAGGAAGAGAGAAAGAGAGAGAGAGAGAGGGATAGTACCAAATGAACGAGTAATCTGTTAATTGGTGCATACATTCATTATGTTCTAATTTCAGCTGCAGTTCCCTTTCATGATAAACAGCGAATTAGTCACATGGAACACAGCTTTAAGATTAACATCAACTTCCATCAACTCTCTACTAGATGACTGTAAAAATCAGATTACTATTAAATATTATTATTATCATAACTGTATCTTCTCTATTCACATCATATATACAAGTTGAAGTGAGCAAATTAGCAGGTGTTTGTTTGTTTGTATATGTATTAGTGCGCGTGTATAAGCTTTAGTTATGTGTGTACGCTTACTTCCAAGAGTGCCTTTTTCTTTGTATTGACAAGCACACAACAGTATTCGTGCTTATGTTTGAGCCTCACTGCACGCTCTCATGCATGTATGGGCGCGAGGTCTATTGAGTATACTCGTACGTGCGGATCCGTATTCACACTGTATAACCACATGACATACATAAATAATTGAATAAATAAAGTCCTGCACCTAAGCCCCAACCGCGTCAGCATCTCCCTTCGGCCGAAGCCCTTAATCGTGACCAAAACCCGACACTCCAGTAAAGAGAGGAACCACCGAATGGCGGCTCCCTCCATAGAGCCCACGCTCTCATCGGCGACATTTATGAACCGTTACACTGGTCCCGGTCCTCATAATTTGTGGCTCTCTTCAAAGGGAATTAGTGGCTCGGCGCGCCACCTGCCCTGCATCCCGATACGAACCAAGGTATAATTTACCCGTTTTCCGTTTTTTTTTTTTTTTTTTTTTTTTTTTTTGGTTGCGCGTTTGTCTGATCTGAGTGCCTCGACTTCGTATGTCCAATCCGGATTGGATTTTAAGAGCCAATTAGGTTAGGAGCGAAATGAATGCTTCCGTCTATTGGCGATTTTTAGCTCTCCCTTTGGTCGTTCTGATGCTGTTTTGTATCTAAGTTTATCAATTTTCCTTTTCGTATTTTCATTTATTCATCCATTCATTCTGACCACGATTCTTCCACAGGACATCTGGTTTAAGATATACACACCATATGCATCCCATTCCAAGTGTTGAGAATATACAATGTAAATCCCCACGACATTAATAAAATATAACATTCCTACATCACTGTCAATATTACACGATCTCCCTCCACGTGTGGCCATGGGCTGTGATGGCCCACACGAGAACTTTGATCACGGTGGCGATGACTCATGTGCTGTCAACATTTATTTCAAAACAAATGCATTATGGCGTGAAATACGACATCAAGACACTTGCTCTTGCACCAAAAAGCGAAAATAAAAGGAAACAGGTAAAGTCTTATTATCTCGAGGATAATCTTTGTTAGCATCTAGGTCCACTAAACCTAGCTCCTTTTTACTCTAAGTATTTGATTAACTGTTGGTTCTGTTTTCTG
The DNA here is from genome assembly GCF_977035675.1 of Penaeus japonicus. Taxonomy (NCBI): domain Eukaryota; kingdom Metazoa; phylum Arthropoda; class Malacostraca; order Decapoda; family Penaeidae; genus Penaeus; species Penaeus japonicus. The sequence goes on from NW_028234440.1 coordinate 23,503,538, forward strand.
ACTTGCTTCCATTATTTAGCATTAACTACATAAATCATATATCAATTGTTTGGTGAAAGCTCATTTTAGACCATAAAAATCAGAAATATTATTTTACCGGGGAGGGTCGCTAGCTTGAAGAAATTAATTAACGCGCTTTGGAGAAAACACTGTATATGTTACAGAATATATTGAGAAATGATTAATTTCACGTACGGCAAAATAATAATAAAGATGATGAAATAACACAAACTGCAGAATTAATGACAAAATCTGAAGCACACATACTTTATGAAAAAAATACAGGACATTTCATGAAATATTTAGTAGCTAAAGCTTTCGGTTGTTGAGAAAGGAAGAGAAATTCAGGAATCAACGCAGGAGAACAGAAGTTGAGTTGTCCTCTGTATCGTCACACCAGGAGACTTGCCAGTTGCAAGCATTTTCCTTGATTTTGTTTGTTTGTTTGTTTGTTTGTTTCATGACTACAACAATTTAGGCTACCTGTTATCTCTACTTTGATACTTCTACAACTTATTTGTCATCCTCACGTATTCCTTTTCATCTTTATTTGAGAATGCTTCTATCTATGATATCCCTGCCAGGAGGAGCCCGCAGAGAACGAAGTAAACATCTAATTTCCTTTTTCACTATAATGCCTCGAAGTTGGCTGCTCTATTTCATAGCCAGGATAAGGATGAATTCTGCTTCGGCCGTTTACTGTGCCATTGCAGTTTTCGTTATTGCCGTCCATTAACCGAAGCATTTGGTCGCGTTCCTCGGAATGAGTAACTTTCCTCATCTGTGACGAGAGACCTAATGAGCATAATGGACCTCATTCTTGCCCTTCGAAGTTTACACTTATGAGTCATGATTTTCGATTTATTTGATGTTCACTCTATTTAAAAAATGAGACAAAGGTCATAGGGATCATTTTGTTTTTTATTGTGAACCCATGAACGTAACTGCTTTCTCTGTCATAGTTGAAGTGCACTTCCAGTAAGCTTCAACTGTAAATAAAAAAAAAAAAAAAAAATAATAATAAAAATAAAATAAGAGAAAAAGAAATAAGCAAAATACAGTGTCGAGTGAAGATAATTATTTATTTTCAGTGGCGACAACTTTTGGTTCTAATAATTGGGAAAAACATGTCAAGGGATTCGCCGAGTAAAAACAAAAAGTCATCTTGCAATATTAGTATGTGTCTGGTCACATATTGTAGTTGCGATCTCCTCGTGGTAATCAGTTCGTAATAGACTTACTTTTTTCTGTGACTTGCCTTGCCTCTGTCTTCACAGAACATCAGACCAGGAGGGAGTAATGTGCTTTATATTGTTGTGATTAAATGTTTATATCCTGCTTTCATACCAGCCCGCAATTTCCCTGGTATATTGCGTTTCTTCTCCAAATATCGTGGCCAATATTGTTATAAATGGGCAGCGTTTAACCGATTGCGGGTGGATGTCATGGCCTTCACCACGCACGAGTTTTGGCCTGGTGCCGGGCGTCATGACGTACATGACAATAGTCGTCATGGCATATTTGACGTTGGGGGAGAGTGGATCCCTGTGTCTCATTATTGTTCTATGAGTAATAGCTCTATTTAGTGACCGATGATGTCAATGGCAATCACTATTACTATTACTGCCGTAATATTCACCAAAATAGGTTTAGTTTAAAGCACTAAATGCAAATAGCACCATTTTCCCCTAGCACCAGCAGGAAAGAAAGTCTTAAATGGCACCCAGCCTCGGTCTCTACTTAGCACTATCTTCAGGGAGCGGTGCCACAAAGTAAAATGCCGACCCTCTGCTTTAAAGTACCGGCGATGAAGGATGTGCAGGCAGAATGAGACAAGGAAGGTGACCCAGAAAATGTTCTGTGTCTAACAATATTCCCCGTCCCTGTGTGGCTGCGTTGTGCTGTGGCGTTCGCCTTCCATGTCATCATTATATTTATTAACATTATCCAAAATCATTGCCATAAATCATATTTTGATTATCATTATTATCGTCGTTATTATTATTATTACTTATATTATCATAACTATTATTGACGTTGTTTTGTTATCATTAATATTAATATCATTATCATCATTATTGGTGGTGGTAGTAGTAGTAGTTGTAGTAGTAGTAGTAGTAGTAGTAATAGTAGTAGTAGTGGTAGCGTTTCTGTATTAAATTTCATTGACTGTATTAACTAAACGAAAGCCTAGACCTATGCAACAAATTCATGGTGGGTATATAAAATGAACAATGTCATTATTTCCAATGTGTCATATACACTTTTTGAAAGACTTATCTCAACATTTTGTCTGCCAATATATACGTGCATCAGATGTGTACAGTATACAATAAAGGAAAGTTATATATAAGCTGTCACTGTAGCTATCTTTATAGAATGACAACTCTGTACGACAGTCCCCTAAACATTTTAATGTGATTAATGTCCATTGCCGCTGTGAGCTTCAATATCTATTTCTTAGTGATCACTATTGTTTGTCCTTAAAAACTAAGGAAGTTTCCAATTGTTATATTACAAAATTTCTAGCAGACGTTTTCCTTTGTTCTATAACAAATAGTCCAATATAATAATTCTATAACTTTGTAAGCTATTACATTACACTTGAATAAAAATGTGGAGAAAAAATAGTTCTGAATGTAAATATTTCCCCTCATTCAGTTAGAACTTGTAAAATATGTTTATTCAACATTTCATTTTTCAAATGTTTATTGAATAAACAACACAAGATTCTATAATTTGAGGTAGGTGTATAGCAGTTACGATGACTTTTTAATTAAGGCTTTAACCAACTACCAAGCTCGTATTTTCGCTCCTGTACAATTTCTTCCTCGGATCAGCTGCAGTAATATTGACATAGGATTATGTAATTATACATATATGTATAATTTCTCTTCTGTAGTTTATTAACTTACCTGCACGAACGGCATAACAAATTAAGTCTAGCATGAAACCGTCAAACTCATTCTGTATGTAAGTCAGATGAATCGCGGAAGACTTTCTGTCGACGAGGTAAATTTGATAGAATTTGTAAAGAGACGAGATCGTGAAAAACAGTATGTTCTTGTCAGACTATCTGCCTAAACCACGTTCGTTAGTCACTGAACAGGGCACGATAGGATGTTATTCAGCACACCTGCCATGCCTGTAGATATCTTGGGTATTTAGAACGCGAAATTAGAACATGGTATTAGAGACCTTTACTGCATAAAATGTCTATCTTTGGCGGTATGATATAGCGGAAAGTGTTATTACCAGGTTAAGAAGGGGTGTGGTATAAAAGATACAAATTTGACTCTGAATACACTACATTGTTTGCCACAATATCAGTCTTATTTCTTCTTATTTAAAAAATAAGAAGAAATCAAGGTTCTGAAAAACAATTGATTACTTATCAAGCATGATGTCAGTTAAGAATCTAGGAAAACCCTTTACAGGACAGGGGCTTGTATTCGTCGGATAAAACTACAAACATTATGTAATGATGACTTGCTAACTTGTGTATTGTGCTACTCGAAAATGTATGTCTGTCTATAGCCATTCAAAGACTAAA
>NW_028234440.1:23512090-23524590 GCF_977035675.1 Penaeus japonicus
GAGAGAGAGAGAAGTCGGAGGTAGGGGAGAAATGAGAGAGAGAGAAGTCGGAGGTAGGGGAGAAATGAGAGAGAGAGAAGTCGGAGGTAGGGGAGAAATGAGAGAGAGAGAAGTCGGAGGTAGGGGAGAAATGAGAGAGAAGAAGTCAGAGGTAGGGGAGAAATGAGAGAGAGAAGTCGGAGGTAGGGGAGAAATGAGAGAGGGAAGTCGGAGGTAGGGGAGAAATGAGAGAGAGAGAAGTCGGAGGTAGGGGAGAAATGAGAGAGAGAGAAGTCGGAGGAAGGGGAGAAATGAGAGAGGGAGAGAAGTCAAAGGTAGGGGAGAAATGAGAGAGAGAAGTCGGAGGTAGGGGAGAAATGAGAGAGAGAGAGAAGTCGGAGGTAGGGGAGAAATGAGAGAAAGAAGTCGGAGGTAGGGGAGAAATGAGAGAGAAAGAGAAGTCGGAGGTAGGGGAGAAATGAGAGAGAGAGACAACGCGAGGGTGAGAGAAATGAGAGAGAGAGAAGTCGGAGGTAGGGGAGAAATGAGAGAGAGAGAAGTCGGAGGTAGGGGAGAAATGAGAGAGAGAGAAGTCGGAAGTAGGGGAGAAATGAGAGAGAGAGAAGTCAGGGGTAGGGGAGAAATGAGAGAGAGAGAAGTCGGAGGGAGGGGAGAAAGGAGAGAGAGAGAGAAGTCGGAGGTAGGGGAGAAATGAGAGAGAGAGAAGTCGGAGGTAGGGGAGAAAGGAGAGAGAGAGAGAAGTCGGAGGTAGGGGAGAAATGAGAGAGAGAGAAGTCGGAGGGAGGGGAGAAAATGAGAGAGAGAGAAGTCGGAGGTAGGGGAGAAATGAGAGAGAGAGAAGTCGGAGGTAGGGGAGAAATGAGAGAGAGAGAAGTCGGAGGAAGGGGAAAAAGGAGAGAGAAGAAGTCGGAGGTAGGGGAGAAATGAGAGAGAGAGAAGTCGGAGGTAGGGGAGAAAGGAGAGAGAGAGAAGTCGGAGGTAGGGGAGAAATGAGAGAGAGAGAAGTCGGAGGTAGGGGAGAAATGAGAGAGAGAGAAGTCGGAGGTAGGGGAGAAATGAGAGAGGGAAAGTCGGAGGTAGGGGAGAAATGAGAGAGAGAGAAGTCGGAGGTAGGGGAGAAATGAGAGAGAGAGAAGTCGGAGGTAGGGGAGAAATGAGAAAGAGAAGTCGGAGGTAGGGGAGAAATGAGAGAGAGAGAAGTCGGAGGAAGGGGAGAAATGAGAGAGGGAGAGAAGTCAAAGGTAGGGGAGAAATGAGAGAGAGAAGTCGGAGGTAGGGGAGAAATGAGAGAGAGAGAAGTCGAAGGTAGGGGAGAAATGAGAGAGAGAGAAGTCGGAGGAAGGGGAAAAAGGAGAGAGAGAAAAAAGAGAGAGAGAGAAGTCGGAGGTAGGGGAGAAATGAGAGAGAGAGAAGTCGGAGGTAGGGGAGAAATGAGAGAGAGAGAAGTCGGAGGTAGGGGAGAAATGAGAGAGAGAGAAGTCGGAGGTAGGGGAGAAATGAGAGAGAGAGAAGTCGGAGGTAGGGGAAATGAAGAGAGAGAGAAGTCGGAGGTAGGGAGAAATGAGAGAGAAGAAGTCGGAGTAGGGAGAATGAGAGAGAGAGAAGTCGGAGGGGAGAAATGAGAGAGAAGAAATGAGAGAGAGAAGTCGGAGGTAGGGGAGAAATGAGAGAGAGAGAGAAGTCGGAGGTAGGGAGAAATGAGAGAGAAAAGTCGGAGGTAGGGAGAAATGAGAGAGAGAGAGTCGGAGGTAGGGGAGAATGAGAGAGAGAGAATCGGAGGTAGGGAGAAATGAGAGAGAGGAAGTCGGAGGTGGGAGAAATGAGAGAGAGAGAAGTCGGAGGTAGGGAGAAATGAGAAAGAGAGAAGTCGGAGGTAGGAGAGAAATGAGAGAGAGAAGTCGAGGTAGGGAGAAATGAGAGAGAGAGAAGTCGGAGGTAGGGGAGAAATGAGAGAGAGAGAAGTCGGAGGTAGGGGAGAAATGAGAGAGGGAAAGTCGGAGGTAGGGGAGAAATGAGAGAGAGAGAGAAGTCGGAAGTAGGGGAGAAATGAGAGAGAGAGAAGTCAGAGGTAAGGGAGAAATGAGAGAGAGAGAAGTCGGAGGGAGGGGAGACATGAGAGAGAGAGAGAAGTCGGAGGGGGGGGGGGAAATGAGAGAGAGAGAGAAGTCGGAGGTAGGGGAGAAATGAGAGAGAGAGAGAAGTCGGAGGTACGGGAGAAATGAGAGAGAGAGAGAAGTCGGAGGTAGGAGAGAAATGAGAGAGAGAGAGACGTCGGATTGGGGGGGCGGGGAGAGAAATGAGAGAGAGAGAGAAGTCGGAGGGGGGGGGGGAGAGAAATGAGAGAGAGAGAGAAGTCGGAGGTAGGAGAGAAATGAGAGAGAGAGAAGTCGGAGGTAAGGGAGAAATGAGAGAGAGAGAAGTCGGAGGTAGGGGAGAAATGAGAGAGAAAGAAGTCGGAGGTAGGGGAGAAATGAGAGAGAGAGAGAAGTCGGAGGTAGGGGAGAAATGAGAGAGAGAGAAGTCGGAGGTAGGGGAGAAATGAGAGAGAGAGAAGTCGGAGGTAGGGAAGAAATGAGAGAGAGAGAAATCGGAGGTAGGGGAGAAATGAGAGAGAGAAGTCGGAGGTAGGGGAGAAATGAAAAAGAAAGAGAATTCGAAGGTAGGGGAGAAATGAGAGAGAGAGAAGTCGGAGGTAGGGGAGAAATGAGAGAGAGAGAAGTCGGAGGTAGGGGATAAATGAGAGAGAGAAATCGGAGGTAGCGGAGAAATGAGAGAGGGAGAGAAGTCAAAGGTAGGGGAGAAATGAGAGAGAGAAGTCGGAGGTAGGGGAGAAATGAGAGAGAGGGAGAAACCGGAGGTAGGGGAGAAATGAGAGAGAGAGAGAAGTTGGAAGTAGGGGAGAAATGAGAGAGAGAGAAATCGGAGGTAGGGGAGAAATGAGAGAGAGAGAGAAGTCGGAGGTAGGGGAGAAATGAGAGAGAGAGAAGTCGGAGGTAGGGGAGAAATGAGAGAGAGAGAAGTCGGAGGTAGGGGAGAAATGAGAGAGAGAGAAGTCGGAGGTAGGGGAGAAATGAGAGAGAGAGAAGTCGGAGGTAGGGGAGAAATGAGAGAGAGAGAGAAGTCGGAGGGAGGGGAGAAATGAGAGAGAAAGAAGTCGGAGGTAGGGGAGAAATGAGAGAGGGAGAAGTCGGAGGGAGGGGAGAAATGAGAGAGAAAGAAGTCGGAGGTAGGGGAGAAATGAGAGAGAAAGAAGTCGGAGGTAGGGGAGAAATGAGAGAGGGAGAAGTCGGAGGGAGGGGAGAAATGAGAGAGAAAGAAGTCGGAGGTAGGGGAGAAATGAGAGAGAGAGAGAAGTCGGAGGTAGGGGAGAAATGAGAGAGGGAGATGTCGGAGGTAGGGGAGAAATGAGAAAGGGAGAGAAGTCGGAGGTAGGGGAGAAATGAGAGAGAGAGAAGTCGGAGGTAGGGGAGAAATGAGAGAGAGAGAAGTCGGAGGTAGGGGAGAAATGAGAGAGAGAGAAGTCGGAGGTAGGGGAGAAATGAGAGAGAGAGAAGTCGGAGGTAGGGGAGAAATGAGAGAGGGAGAAGTCGGAGGGAGGGGAGAAATGAGAGAGAGAGAAGTCGGAGGTAGGGGAGAAATGAGAGAGAGAGAGAAGTCGGAGGTAGGGGAGAAATGAGAGAGAGAGAAGTCGGAGGTAGGGGAGAAATGAGAGAGAGAGAAGTCGGATGTAGGGGAGAAATGAGAGAGGGAGAAATCGGAGGTAGGGGAGAAATGAGAGAGAGAGAAGTCGGAGGTGAGAAATGAGAGAGAGAGAAGTCGGAGGTAGGGGAGAAATGAGAGAAAGAAGTCGGAGGTAGGGGAGAAATGAGAGAGAGAGAAGTCAGAGGTAAGGGAGAAATGAGAGAGAGAGAAGTCGGAGGGAGGGGAGAAATGAGAGAGAGAGAGAAGTCGGAGGGGGGGGGGGGGGGAGAGAAAGGAGAGAGAGAGAGAGAAGTCGGAGGTAGGGGAGAAATGAGAGAGAGAGAGAAGTCGGAGGTACGGGAGAAATGAGAGAGAGAGAGAGAAGTCGGAGGTAGGAGAGAAATGAGAGAGAGAGAGACGTCGGAGGGGGGGGGGGGGGGAGAGAAATGAGAGAGAGAGAGAAGTCGGAGGGGGGGGGGGAGAGAAATGAGAGAGAGAGAGAAGTCGGAGGGGGGGGGGGAGAGAAATGAGAGAGAGAGAGAAGTCGGAGGTAGGGGAGAAATGAGAGAGAGAGAGAAGTCGGAGGAAGGAGAGAAATGAGATAGAGAAAGAAGTCGGAGGTAGGGGAGAAATGAGAGAGAGAGAAGTCGGAGGTAGGGGAGAAATGAGAGAGAGGGAGAAGTCGGAGGTAGGGGAGATATGAGAGAGAGAGAAGTCGGAGGTAAGGGAGAAATGAGAGAGAGAGAAAAATAATAATAATAATAATAATAATCTTTATTTCCAATTTACATTGGTTATCCTGTACATTTGTATTCACATAAAATAAAAGTTTACAGTACAAAATATACAGTACAATAATACAATTCAGTCTGAATTGTATAACATTAGAAACTTATGAGGATATATATTATATATGGCACTATAGAAAAAATGTAAAGATATAAATTACACATTTTAGCCTTGGTATATGTAAGGTATTGCACAAATTTCAATTTGTAATGTACATAATCATATTAAAACATTCTTATTTACAATATAATTCCATAAGGGCTGAGATAATTGAGATTAAACACATTAACATTCATCTATGTTATTTAAATAATGTACAAAAGAATACAGTAATAAAACATCTTAGGGTATTATATAAAGTATCTTTCATTGTGCGAACCATTAGACATTTTTTACAGAAATTAGAACAATATTAGTTGTCATATCTAAATTGGCAGAAATCGTTTTATACTGAAACAGTCATTCTGTTTTGATAGCAGATATTTCTTCAGCCTCTGGCCTTTAAAAACAGTCAAAGAAGAAAGAGGAGTTGTATCCTTAACTTGAAGTGGATTTGGAATTATGTTGTTCCAAATTATTGGGGCCTCTCACTGATAAAACATTTTTCAATTCCGGCTTGGGTAGTATTGGTTCGAGCAACAAAACACCTCTGATTTCATTAATAGTAAACATGTTAAAAATGCAAAATTCAGATAACTCTTTATTTAAAATCTAAAAACTAAAAATACCTAATATGTCGTAGAATAATTTATCATCGACTTTTTAAACCATGTTTAAATTGTTTAAAAGTCTGGGGATACATGGTCTTATTCCTCAACCCCCTAAAGCGACTTTGGCTGCGAAATTTTGAAGTTTCTGAGCTTTTTCAATTTTGAGTTATATTATAGTAGCTTCCCCAAATCTCGAACAGTAATTTATGCATGCTAAGAAACAAGGTGATGATTTTAAATATATGATTCGAGTGGGAGTTTCAAAGTAGTCCTTTAATTTTTTATTTTTGAGATATAATAAGCGTGCCCATTACTTTTTCTAATTTTATTTTATTCTTTATGAATATTAATTAAATAGCCTATGGTTGATCAAAAGTATACAGATTCAAGTTTCTTAACAAGTTACAAGGTATTAAGCTCTCGCTCGCGCTTCTCGCGCACGATATTCATTAAATTTTGAACAATATTAATTTTGCATATTGTGAAATATAATGTCGATGAGCCGTTACATAAACATACACCAGAGTTTTCTCATTCTCATTTAATAATAAGCATTCCTCTGAACGTATGATTTAGCAGTCGATTAAGGCTTCTTGTTGTACACGCGCTCTTTCTACTAAATTCTAATATGCATTCAAATATATTCCGTCTACAGGAAGATGAGCATTGCGTGTCGTCCTGCATACATTGAACTACCACAGGGTCTACTGGCAAAAACGCTCTGATAGATCATTGACCACGCTCAAAAATTGCAAAAAAAAGGAAATGGGCTGAGATCTAACTACGATCCTTGAGGGAACACCAAAGGAGACATTACTAGATGATGAGGACACAACCGTTCTGAAGTCGTTACAGAACTGATGATTGTATTAACCAGATTTTTTAATCTCGGAAAAATCGAGGATCTATGTTGAGCTTCATGCATTTTTTTATGAGGATATCATGACTTACACTGTCAAAGGCCTTGTATATTTCATTAGTCATTTTAAGAAGAGCGGTCTCTGTTGAGAGCTTCTGTCGAAAACCCATTGCTGATGTTCGTTGCTAAGAGTCTTTTTAGATCAAAGAATGATATGTAGCTGATTGGCTCCAATTTATTTTAAATATTTTAGAAGATATTGGTTAGCAAAGAGAAGAGATTGGGACGATAGTTATTCATATCGTCGATGTCACCACCTTTGTGTTAGGGGAATGACATGAGAGTCTTCCATAAGTGGGGGAAGGAAATGTAGTTGGTTGGCAATGGAAGTGTTTATGATGATGGTGAGATGAAAGACAATTACTGGAAGTGATTCTATTATGAAGCGAAATGGAATCCCATCTGAACCATAGGAGTTAGATTCCTTCATGCATTTTACAGTTAAAATTATAGTATTGCAATCCACAGGCTCAATTCTAAAACAATTATTGGGAACTGCATTTAAGAGTAAGCTTCTTTCAACATCAGCACCATCGCGCTCGCGCCGCGTATGCTTGTGCGCGCCGCTCCGCCGTTTCGTAAGCATATTTGCCAACAATTGCAAAAAAAAAATATTAAATTCCTCTGTCCTTTTCTGTAAACTATCATTATCATATATATGCTTTGAACTACTCTTAGCACTAGGAATTATTTTCTTGATAGTTTTCCAAGTAGAGCTAATATCATTTCTGTTGCTTTGGAATGCTTCTCTATAGTGTTCTTTTTTACCTTTCTCGATAAGCAATTTCACTTGCTTTTCTTTTCTTTATAATGGCTACGCAAGGTCATGTTAAATCTATCATGCTTAATACTTTTCTTAAGCTCGTCTCTAGTTTTCATTACAGATTTAACATCATCGGTGATCCAAGGGGCTGAAGGCCTGGTTATTTTTCTCGTAACTATTGGTGCGTAACTGTTCAAACATTTCAGAAAGATGTCATTTAGAATCTTTACTTGCATATTTACATCGTCAGTGTGCAGAATTCTCTTGAGAGTAGGGGCCTCGTCTAGTAATGAATTACAAAAATATTCTTGGTTGTAATTCTTAAGACACCGAAACGTTTGAAAAACTGGTCTTTTTTTTGGTTTGCTGATATTAAGTGTAGCAGAAATAAGTTCATGATCAGCCACAGGGCTGGGCTCTACTTCAAAATTAGTAATTATATCTGGCGTGTTAGTAATCAATAGATCTATAAGTGTTGCAGAGATGGGAGTTAGCCTAGTTGGCTTATTTATGACTTGAGTGAGGTTCATACTTTTAATCAATTTGTTGACTTTACTGTTTGATGCTAAAATATTATCGTTAAAATCTCCTAAAATGAAAGTTGGCTTGTTCCGTAAACAAATATTCTTAAAACAATCAGAAATATAGGAGAAAGACATGACATGGGCATGAGGATGTCGATAAATACAACCAATAACTATAGAAGGCAGTTTCCTATATTGTATAGCAATCCATATATCCTCAACACCTTCAACTTTTTCGATGCCAGTGTTGACTTCTGTCACCTTAATGTTTTCTTTAGTATATATACAAACACCACCCCCTCGACCATAATCTTGGCGGTGTAACTTAAAGGAAGATATATTTACAAAAGAATTAGGTATGCCTGGGAGAAGCCACGTCTCAGTGATGCATAAAACATCGACATATCTTTCATTAACTAATATCTCTGTTTCCTCCTTATGACTGAGGAGAGACTGAGCATTTATATACACAGTATTTATGAGGTCCTTACTTAGTACAGACTTATCAACGGCACTATCTTCTTGGCCAAGTTCCTATGCGCTATAATAATGACAAAGTCTACTTTTGTGACCGTATGAAAGGCAGTTAGCGCATTTGACTTTGTGGTCATATCTACAGTTCGACTGTCTATGGTTGTACTCTCCACATTTAAAACATCTATGTCGATGGTTGCTTGCATGAGAACTGTTTGCCTCGCGAGGTTGTTGATTTGACCTCATTCTAACGTTTGATGTGAGATTTCGATGGTCTCTGTTCTTATCTGTCCAGACTCTCCTTAAATTTATATCTCTTGTGTTACCTTCTACAACATTTATTTTCCTACTTTGCGTTTGCCAACCTTTCTCTAATGTCGCTGAGTTATCATGTACGAGTTGTGGATGGCTAATTCGTCTAAGAGCCTTTTGTGAAGGCATGTGATTTCTCTTTATGTAATTCCAGTTATCAGCTAGCTTAAAATGATCATACTGTTTGCCTATTGTTTGTAATAATCTCACTACACCATGCCTATTCAGAAAAACACCTGCATTTTCGCGATCCATAGTAAAACACATATCATCTACTTCGCCTGTACCAAGTCTGAGATGTAATTGGGTTTGTATAATTTGAATTCCATTATCAGAGCTCAATTTTTTACTTTACTGTTAAATTGATTGATTTTATCATTGAGATCATCAGAATTCAGAGTTGGTACAAGCTCACATACGGATATCTCCATTTCCTCATACTTTTTCTTCAAGTCTAAGATTAAGGACACTAGGTCTTCCAATATCATCTCAGGACTTACATCATCAATTAGTTCGTGGATCCCACGAGTAGATGATGTATCTCGCGGGAGTCCTAGTCAATTTTTCCGTTATCCAGCATCTCAGGAGGTCCATAGTTGCGCCATGGATCGTTCGAATGGCACGCTCATTCCCGAGATCCGATGTCTTGATATCGCCGAGGTTCATATCGCCGAGTAACAGCGTTTTCTCCGGGGCCTGAAGGGGGGACTGAGGTAATCCAGCACCCGTAGCAGCGGTGTCCCGTTTCCCACTGTCGAATTGTTCTTCCAGTGTTGACACGCGATCGTTAAGTCTGTTAATGGTCACAAAAGCACTTTGGACCATCTTATTTAGTTCCTCAATTTCAAAGTCTTTTTTCATTATTTTTTCTCTGAGCTCTTTAAGTTCAAGCTGAATAACTTGCAGAGGATCGCGCGGTTCCTCCACTAGCTGTTCGCTAGTTGATTGGCGAACGTTCATTATCATATCAACAAGCTTATCTTTTGTCACCCATATCTTTGTTAAGCCTATGTTACGACAGTGCTTTTGGAGTTCCAATTTGGTAAAGTTGTTGAACAGGTAGTCCCATGTTGGATTTTCCAGAGAAGGATCCGTAACATCAAGTTCGTTACTCACCTCCTCCAACATTTCTGCTGCAGTGCGTGATGTTTCAAAACTCTTCGTCTATTTTCTACGTTCGAGAGCTACTGCGCATGCGCGAATTTCAAAAAAATGGACAGAGATCTTCTATAACTTCAGAGTTCAAAATTATGAAATCATTAAAGCTTCGAATAAACACATAAGCACTGTCACAATATTCACTGTCGTTTCTTAAAGCACAATTTGATGGGAGAATCTTACAGAAAGCTTGTAGTAGTCCAGTGGAACGAAAATAGGGAGGAGCTCGTTCTGTTGTTGTATACTCTCCGGTCAGGTCAGAGAGAGTCGGATGTAGGGGAGAAATGAGAGAGAAAGAAGTCGGATGTAGGGGAGAAATGAGAGAGAAAGAAGTCGGAGGTAGGGGAGAAATGAGAGAGGGAGAAGTCGGAGGTAGGGGAGAAATGAGAGAGAGAGAAGTCGGAGGTAGGGGAGAAATGAGAGAGAGAGAAGTCGGAGGTAGGGGAGAAATGAGAGAGAAAGAAGTCGGATGTAGGGGAGAAATGAGAGAGGGAGAAGTCGGATATAGGGGAGAAATGAGAGAGAAAGAAGTCGAATGTAGGGGAGAAATGAGAGAGAGAGAAGTCGGATGTAGGGGAGAAATGAGAGAGAAAGAAGTCGGATGTAGGGGAGAAATGAGAGAGGGAGAAGTCGGAGGTAGGGGAGAAATGAGAGAGAGAGAAGTCGGAGGTAGGAGAGAAATGAGAGAGAGAGAAGTCGGAGGTAGGGGAGAAATGAGAGAGGGAGGTAAGAGAGACATTGGAGAAAAGGAGATGGTAGGCGGAGGATGCAAAGACGAAGAACAGGAATAGGAAGGGCAGCAAGAGAAGGAGAAGGAAAATCAGAGGAGCGAATGGAAGGAAAAAGTAAATGGAAAGGTAGGTCATGGGAGTAGACATAGAAGAAATATACAATATAAACTTGCATCTTGTATTCACACGCACACACACACACACACACACACACACACAAACACACACACTCTCTCACACACACACACACAAACACACACACTCACACACACACACACATTTATAAAAATATATATATATATATATATATATATATATATATATATATATATATATATACATACATATATATATATATATATATATATATATATATATATATATATATATTATATATATACATATATATATATATATATGTGTGTGTGTGTGTGTGTGTGTGTGTGTGTGTAATGTTAAGTCAGCATTCCGTCGATTTGCAGAGGCGAGATATTACTTCTCATCTTCTTCCATTTTATCCTGTTAGTGATCCTCGTGCCTCCCTTCAGATAATTCTTCTCTATGACTTTTCCCACTTGCGTCTATTACCCGATAACTTTGCTATCGTTATTTCTCTGTCCCTCCTTCTTTATCTCCCTTTCACATATTCCCTCTTACTATCTTTCTCTCTTCGTCTCTATGTCTCTTTCTGTCCATCTTTCGCGTCTCTCTCTTTATGTTTCTATATTGACTCTCTCTCCTCCATTCTCATCCTCTCTCTTTTCAATAACAGTCTTTCTCTTTATCCTTCTCTTATTTTATCTTCCTACCGAGTAAGTTGTGCCACTTCAGTTCATTTCCTTTTCTTTTCCGCTTATGCCTTCGTTTCCGTTCACTTGTCCTGAAGACGAAATGCAAGTGGATTTCGAAACTGTAGTTTCATCTTCTAATAAACATGTTTTGTGTGTGTGTGTGTGTGTGTGTGTTTTCTGCCATATCATCAACGCGGTAGTATTTTTTCTTACCATATATATATATGTATATATATATATATATATATATATATATATATATATATATATATATATATATATATGTATATATATATATATATATATATATATATATATATATATATATATATATACAAATAAACAAGTATATATATATATATATATATATATATATATTTTTATATATCTTTATCTATCTATTTATCCCTTCTCTCTCTCTATTTCTCTCTCTCTCTCTCTCTCTTTAGCTTTCTATCTCTCTATCTTTTTATCTCTCTCTATCTTTATCTACCTATTTATATATATATATATATATACATATATATTTGTATATATATATATATATATATATATATATATATATATATATATATATATATATATTATATATCTGTGTGTATGTGTGTGTGTGTTTGTACATATGTATGTATGTGTGTATGTAAATCATGAAAATAACACGGTGACATCCGCAAAGAACAATATAAAATCCACAGTGAGACGGTGATTCAAAAATGGGGAGTCAGAGTAAATTTGCTCACGAATATATTGCTAAAAGAAAGAGGAGCAACTAATCATATCGATTACCCATTGTGGTATCATCGTGTAAGATTAAACTTAGTTTGATTGGGAGTGATGGTAGAATTTATATGTACATGTAAATATATAAAGGTAAAGATATAATTACTAATTAAAGGATAGAGATGTAGGCAGATAAAAACATATAACAGACAGAGGTGGACAGACTGATTGTAAGAATAGTACGAAAAAAAAAAAATGAAAATGACTAGAATCGAAGAAACAAACGTAGACAAGAGACAGATAGATATCGATTTTAAAGAAAAACTGACCTGTCCGTAGAAGTATTACATCCATCTAATTTTGATAATTCTATTCCCTTTAAGAACGAAGTCATATGTTTTCTCTTCCTTCATTTGTTAAAGCTTCTCCCTTCTTTGATTTTCACTCACATTGATTCCCGAAGACACCAGTTTTCACGTATAACAGTAATTGAATCGGAAGTGAAGTTCTTTTCTCAATTATCCAAGGTACAGAGCAAGAGTAAGATCAATGGTGATTCAGCACTCTTGTGATTGCAGAGAAAAGTAGTTTTCAGTGTGGTGGACTGAGAAAACACAGTCCTGTTGCTCGATCGCTTTCTCTCTCTCTCTCTCTCTCTCTCTCTCTCTCTCTATCTATCTATCTATCTATCTATCTATCTCTCTCTCTCTTTCTCTCCCTCTCTCTCTCTCTTTAGCTTTCTATCTATCTATCTTTTTATCTCTCTATCTTTATCTATCTATTTATCCCTTCTCTCTCTCTCTCTCTAGTTTTCTATCTATCTATCTTTTTATCTCTCTATCTTTATCTATCTATTTATCCCTTCTCTCTCTCTCTCTCTCTCTCTCTCTCTCTCTCTCTCTCTCTTTACCTTTCTATCTCTCTATCT
>NW_028234440.1:23529590-23532090 GCF_977035675.1 Penaeus japonicus
GCCCTTGCTGAAGTGTGGCGTTTGGTATACCTCTGTGTGAATACCCAAGGAAGCGATTGTGAAAAAGTCAAACGTTTAATAGGAAAACCCATGAAGATTTATTTATTTTACTACTGATATTAGTCCTTACATCCCTGTCCGCACCTCTGTGTTTACATTCAGCCGTGGCAAACGACCTGGCAAACTACCTGTCAAGCACTAGTTTCGACCATCAAATCGTCACCGCCGAACACCACCACTACCACCCCCATCCCCAAGGGACCCCACCCACCCACTCCACTCCACTCCATCCATACTGCGTATGACTCGTGCCATATTTTGCACTTATCTTCTCTTAATCTTTTCTTCCCCTCCCCCCTCTCTTACCGGCGTGTGATACAGCTCTCGGGGAACAGTACAGGGACAGCACTCTGGGTGAATTAACACCGACCGGCCCCCCTGAGTAAGCCATACACCCCCTCCCCCCACGTCCTTGAGTAAGTCTCTGCCACGCCCAGGATGACTTCCGGGATCTCCACTAACCACTCTCACAAGAAAATTAAGCGGATCGAAGGCATCGGAGGGCACACGCCGCCATACTTCTGCTGTGTGTGTGGAAAGACCACCAAGAAGAGCGAAGTGGTCTCCTGCTCTTCTGACTGCCCTCATATCTGCCACCCGAACTGCGTGGATCCTTCTCAACCCTTCCACTGCGCACAAGTGCAGCATCTTAGGGAGGGTCAGGGGATCACTCAGAGTGTGACAGTCACTGATGTGGAGGAGAATCACGCAGAACAATCCTCTCTCTCTCAAGCAAACGAATCACAAAAACAAGAGGATTATTTGACAATAATCCAGACACAGCAGGCTACTATTACCAAATTGGTTCAACAGCTCTCTGTGTTCGTGGATGGCAGCCTCTCTCTGGCTGATCTTCCTGCTACCATCATTTCTGCAAAGGAGCTCATCAAAGGCTGTAACTGCAAAGCCTGACAAGATCTGTGCAGAGTTCTCGAATCAAACTTTGCAAGACCCAGCACTTCAGGACTGGTGGATTCATACTCCTATTGGAATAAAGAATACTGTTAAAAAACACAGTTGATCCCACCAGCCAACAATCCGGAGACGGGCCGAGAGCCTCGTCAGCAGATGCGGGGAGGAACGAGAGCGCAGCAGAAGAAGAGGCCAGATCCTCCAGTGTGCTCTCATTGCAAACGGCGGGGACATAGTGATCGAAATTGCCGTAACAAAACTTCCTGCGACTTTTGCAAAACAAAAGGTCATACTCTTAGCAGCTGCAGGTGGAAGGCTTCAGTAGAAAAGGCTGAACTGCTCGAAAGAGAAGTGAAGAGTTTGGTGTCAGAATACCGAAACTCTCATTCACAGAGAACAGCAGCTCATCCTCAACTTCTACTCCCATCTCCGCTTCAGCAGCGATACTTCTTTCCACCCCCGCACTGGACCGCTCAACAGCTCGGTGTCCCTTCTTGGTCACACTCTAATTTTAACAGCTACCAAGTGCCAGTGTACTAAATGACTGAACTGACTCCTACCCCTCAGGCTCCTCCAAGAAACACCCAGAGACACCTCAAAGTTCTTTCTGCTAATGTCAGAGGCCTTCGGACCAATATTGGTGAGTTGACTCACATCGCCATCAATGCAAATGCCGACATAATAGTGGCTACTGAAACCTTCTTGAATTCAGAGGTAGAACCTGCATCCGGCAGGATAAGAGGCTACTCACCATGGCAGGAAAGGAAAGGTGTAGCCGTATGTTATAAAGAAAGCCTACAAATACAGTTATTAACAGTTGACCTGCCAGACTGGCTAGAAGCCATGTTTTTCAAGGTCATGCTGAAGTCTAATGAGTCTCTACTACTATGTGCACATTACAGGCCGCAATGGCAAGGCAGGACACCGATGGACTTCCTAACGGAAAACTTGGATGACCTGCAGGCTCGGAACAACTGTCAGCACCTCTTAATAGGTGGGATCTTAATCATCATCTCATACAATCAGCAAATGAGGACCTTCTTGCTGTTCATGGATTGACGGATTATGTAGATTTCCCGACGCATATCCTCGGCAGTTCTCTTGATCCAGTTATCTCGTATAACTGGATCGAAAAGAAGGCACCAGGTTCAGACAATGTCAGCCCACACACTACGCAGGTGTGCGGCAGAGTTATCCCAACCCTTATCTTCACTCTTCCAGTGTTGTATTGAAGAAGATTCCTGGCCCACCATCTGGAAGGAAGCAAGAGTGATTCCTCTTCATAAGAAGCAATCTAAGGCCAATCCCGAAAACTATCGGCCCATCTCCCTCTTGCCATGTATCAGCAAGGTTTTTGAAAAGATAATTGCTGAACAGCTCATGGAACATTTGGAAAACCACAATCTAATTTCGATCAGACAGTTTGGTTTACGATCATCCCGTTCAACTGCTGACCTTCTATTACAACTTACTAAACAATGGCAAGACGCACTAGATAACAGTCAAGATACTCTGGTAATAGCACTCG
>NW_028234440.1:23567090-23569590 GCF_977035675.1 Penaeus japonicus
ATATATATATATATATATATATATATATATATATATATACATATATGCGTGTGTGTGTGTGTGTGTTCATCTTTATATACATATTAGTCAGTGCAAACATGAACAAAGACAAATAATCTCTACAAAATCATTTTTTATTGTGTATTCAAACATGCCTATGATTATTCCACTGATGAAAGGATAAAGATAAACTCTGGCTCTAAGAGAGAGAGAGAGGGAGAGAGAGAGAGAGAGAGAGAGAGAGAGAGAGAGAGAGAGAGAGAGAGAGAGAGAGAGAGAGAGAGAGAGAGAGAGAGAGAGAGAGCTGGAGAAAGATCAAAGATGAAACACCATGCAGGAGCTAGCAAGCACACGTGTGTTCAGCCCAAGTCTTTGAAAGCAAGATTGAAAGGCAAACACCTCTCATTGATTCGACTTGGGATTTTATGCGTTTCCCTTTTCATGGAGGATTTGCAGAGGAAATCACCTCCTATTTCGCAATTCTCTTTTCTTCCTCTCAGTAGTTATCTTCTTCCTCGTTTTCCGCACGTGTCAGCCACGTGTACACATACACAGGCAGACAGAATCCTCATTGTACCGGAGAGATCGTGAAGGGTGAGGAGACAGAGGAAGAGGGAGAGACCGAGAAAAGGAAGGAGAGACCGAGAGGGAGAGGGAGAGACAGAGAGGGAGAGGGAGAGAGGAAGAGGAGGAGACAGAGGGGAAGAGGGAGAGACAGAGAGGAAGAAGAAGAGACAGAGAGGAAGAGGGGGAGACAGAGAGGAAGAGGGAGAGACAGAGAGGAAGAGGGAGAGACAGAGAGGGAGAAGGAGAGACCGAGAGGAAGAGGGAGAGACGGAGATGAAGATAGAGAGACAGAGAGGAAGAGCTAGAGACCGAGAGGAAGCGGGAGAGACAGAGAGGAAGATAGAGAGACAGAGAGGAAGAGGGAGAGACAGAGAGGAAGATAGAGAGACAGAGAAAGAGGGAGAGACCGAGAGAAAGATAGAGAGACAGAGAGGAAGAGGGAGAGACAGAGAGGAAGAGGGAGAGACAGAGAGGAAGATAGAGAGACAGAGAAAGAGGGAGAGACCGAGAGAAAGATAGAGAGACAGAGAGGAAGATAGAGAGACAGAGAGGAAGAGGGAGAGACAGAGAGGAAGATAGAGAGACAGAGAGGAAGAGGGAGAGACCGAGAGAAAGATAGAGAGACAGAGAGGAAGAGGGAGAGACAGAGAGGAAGAGGGAGAGACAGAGAGGAAGAGGGGGAGAGAAAAGGAACCGACCTCCTACTGAGCAAGGCAGGCAAAGAAAGGAGACTGAGATAAATTGATGGACAGAAAGAGAGCGCGAAAACTAAAGATAGCGGCCGAAGGAAAAGTAGAAAAAAGGA
Organism: Penaeus japonicus; assembly: GCF_977035675.1. NCBI lineage: Eukaryota > Metazoa > Arthropoda > Malacostraca > Decapoda > Penaeidae > Penaeus > Penaeus japonicus. Next base: position 23,568,463 of record NW_028234440.1, read on the forward strand.
AAAGAGGAAGATGAAGAAGAAAAAAGAAAAGGAAGAAGAAAAAAGTAGAAGTCGATAAAGAAGAAAAGAAGGGGGAAGAAGAAGAAAAAAAAAGACAAAAGATGAGAAAAAAGAGAGAGATGCATGAACCAAATCTTGTGAGATTTGTAAGTTCTATTGACATGGATTTTCGTTCATCCTCGCCTCCTGTGTAACTGCTCATGAAGGCGTTACATTCAGGCATCGGGACTTTTAAGATCACTCGAGCGCATCCGGGTGTGTCCCAAAGGCTGCGCCGTGAGAGCGATGCAGGTAAACATTTATCCTAGCGTGTGGAGAGTTCTCTACATGTTTGCATGTCTGTAGATATGCATCTTGTGTGTATACGGAGATGATGGACATTTATTCTTGATACTTTTAGATATGTGAGTCTTTCTTATTAGGATTGGATTTTCAGCTCAAACTCTTCCACAAATATGGAAAGAAGACGAATAAAAGGAATCTTAAAAGCTTATATAAAAGCTTTTCTTATAATATAAATTCCCGGGGGTCATAACACACGCATTCGCCGGAGGTGTTTCCTGTCCTGCAAATCGTCTCGCTCGCTCACTTCCTGGAAGTTACGCAAGAAGTTCTCCCACTCACGAAGGTGCGAGCGCGTGTCTGACCGTGTTGCCCCTTCAGCGAGCGAGTGACTTCGCTTTTTCGTTTTTCTTTCTTGTTGTTTTAATAATACAGATAAAATGGACTTTATATATATATATATATATATATATATATATATATATATATATATATATATATATGTATAATATATATATATATATATATATATATAAATATATATATATATATATATATATATATATATATATATATTCATATATACACTTATAAACGTATTTTTATGCATATATATACATATATAGGCATATATAGATATAAATTACACACACACAACACACACACACACACACAACACACACACACACACACACACACACACAACACATATATAATATATATATATATATATATATATAATATATATATATATATAAATAGATAGATAGATAGATAAACTGATAGAAATAATTATATATATATATATATATATATATATATATATATATTATATATATATATATA
>NW_028234440.1:23589590-23597090 GCF_977035675.1 Penaeus japonicus
TTGCAATAATAGCAATAATGATAATGATAATTATTACAATAACAGTGATAAAGATGATAACAGTAACAATAATAATTATAATGATGATAATATTATCAATTATGATAATAACAACAATAATCATGGTATCATTATCAATGATAATAATATAATAACAATAATGATCATAATGATATTGATGATAGTGATAATCACAATAATAAAAATGATAATAATTGTATAAATAACACTCTAAGGTAGCCATGAGCGTATCTTAGGGAAGGCTTTATTAACAAGGACTTACTTCCGGACGGCTTGCAACTACTTACACCGTTTGGAAGGCCCGCAAGCACTTACACGAGAAATTGGGACGGCTTGCAAGCACTGACACCACCAAATTGCGGTTGCAATCGGTCAACCCACGGGGGCAGGCGGGGCACAAGCACACACGTATCCTGGTGAGAACCGCGGTGCCGGGATTCGAACGCGCGAACTCGGATTTCGAATTCCGACACTCTAACCACTGGGTCACAGATACTCGGGAAAATGAGTGAGGTTTTGGCTATTTGTATTAGTGTTTGGTTAAGCCTCTGGGGGTCTTTTGCGAATACGCGTGTGGCGTTGTGTTTTGATTTTCATTTCTATTTCTTTATGTATCGTTTTAAAGCAAAAGTTGTTTTTTTATTCGACTTTGTCCAATGCGACTATCTGTTTATGAGATATATATATGTTTGTGTTTCTTTCTTTGTGTTTGTTGGTATGTGTGTGTGTTTCTCTGTGTGTTAATTGGTGCGTGTGTCTGTCTGTATTTTCGTATTTATGTATGTATTTGTGAGTGTATGTGTGTGTGTATGTATGTATATATGTATACACACACACACACACATTGGTGCATTTTCCTATTTGCAAAAATAATCAGCCGATAAGGCAAGTCTTATAAACAAAGCCATAAATCCAGCGACCCGATTCTCATTCCTTGACCGGATGGAGAGGCTGAGGAGGCTGGATGAGAAAGAGAGAGAGAGAGAGAGAGAGAGAGAGAGAGAGAGAGAGAGAGAGAGAGAGAGAGAGAGAGAGAGAGAGAGAGAGAAAGAGAGAGAGAGAAAAGAGAGAATAAGAGAGGGAGATAAAGAGAGAGAGAGAATGAGGAAAGGGAGAGAGACAGAGATAGCGAGACGAAAAAGAGAGAGAGGTAAGAGAGTGAGAGAGATGAAAGAAAGACTGAGAGAGAAAGAAAGAGAGGAAAGAAAGAACGAGAGAGAGGGAAGAGAGAGTGAGAGACAAGGGGAGAGAGAGAGAAGAAAGCAGAGAAATAAAGATAAATAAATAGAGAGAAAGAAGAGCGATGGGGATTTCGATTCTAATTTCCGTTTATTTTTCTGGTTCGTCATGATATACTTGACGCCTTTTCTATCTCTTTTCCTATTTTCTTTGATTTCCTTAATTGATTCTGGGTAGGGGGAGTGATATTGAGTGAGTGAGTGAGAGAGAAAGAGAGAGGGAGAGATAGAGTGTGAGAATGATATAGTATGCTTATATAGAATTATATATTATGCTATATTAGATATTAATTACAGCAATAGATCCACAAACAAATATATGCATTTCCGTACTATTAACTAGTGAGGCAATCGTGAGGTCAGGTCAGGTTAACTTTGGGTGGCTTACTTATGGCTGCCTTTCCAAGTACCTTAGACCCTCAGAACGAGCTTAATTCCTCGATAGTCACGCCTCCTGCATTCCAGACTACCTTGTCACGTTCCCACCGTTGGGGACGTTGGATGCGAACCCCTTCCATATAAGCAGGATGTTTGGAACACATCGACAGACCGGGATCGACTGCGCTACCGCTTGACGCCTGATTTCCCCGACTGTTCATACGTGTTGTGATATTGTTTATTGCTGTGACCATGTGCTGTAGTGAATATATCTATCGTGCACCATAACGTCAGACTATCTGCGTTATGGAATAAACCTGTAACGTTCAAACCCTGTGTCTGACATCACTCCCTATTTTGTGCTGGGTTGTCAGTTACGATAGACTAAGACAACCCTCACATAGAGAGAGAGAGCGAGCGAGAGAGAGAGAGCAAGCGAGCGAGCGAGAGAGAGAGAGAGAGCAAGCGAGCGAGCAAGAGAGAGAGAGCGAGAGAGAGAGATAGAGCAAGCGAGAGAGAGAGAGAGACTCATTTCCCTGTTTCCATCCCCTCTCATCCCCTGTTTCCATCCTCTCTCTCTCTCCCCCTTTCTCTCTCTCTCTCCCTTTCTCTCTCTCTCTCTCTCTCCCTTTCTCTCTATCTCCCTTTCTCTCTCTCTCTCCTTTCTCTCCCTCTCTCTCTCTCTCTCTCTCTCCTTCATCTCTTCTCTCGCTCTCTCTCTCTCTCTCCTCTCTCTCTCTCTCTCTCTCTCTCTCCACTCTCCTCATGCTCTCTCGTATCCGTCCGGTCTCCTCTTCATCTCTCTCTCCTCTCTCTTCCCCATCCCTGCAAATCCTCCCACCACAACCATCCCTCCTTCTTCGCCAGGTCCTTCCCTCACCCCAAGCTCGTCCTCCTCCGGTCTCCCTCATTTCTCACGCCTCCATCGCCTCAGTCTAGCCGCCACTCCGTGCGTCCCCCAGACCCTCCTCCTCTGCCGTCTCGGCCCATACATCGCGCAGTCCTGCACGGCTCTCCTCCGCTCTCTTTTCGTCCTCCCTCACAGGCTCTCTCTCGTCGTCCCTCTGTTTAGTGGGTCTCTCATATAAGTATATAGATAGTACATGTGTATATATGTATACATATATATATACATATACAGTGTATATATATATATTGTTATATATATATATATATATATAATATATATATATATATATATATATATATATACATATATATACATATTGTATATATGTATATATATACATACATATATATACATATTTGTATATATGTATATATATATATATATATATATATATATATATATATATATACATATATAGATAGATAGATAGATACATAAATACATACATACATACATATATACATACATACATACATATATAGATATAGATATATGTATGTATGTAATCAAATATCTGTATATGTGTGTGTATTTGTTTGAGTGTGTGTTTGTGAGTGTGTGCATGCGTGCGTGTGTGTATGTGTGTTTGTGTGTGTGTGTGTGTGTTCCCGTCTATGCAATACAATAAAATAAAAAGTTCTTGAGTGGAGTATTAATCTCACATTATTTAGTATACAATAATATATATAAGTGGAAGCCTAAGCACGCAATAAACTTGCAAGACATCAACACCAACTTCTGACTGTTTTCTCTCTCTTTTATGCTGAAGACCTTGAGAAAAAGAGAGGAGAGATAAAGGAGAAAGAGAGAGCGATTAAACACATCATAATCTGGAATACCAAAGCCATGATAGTGCAGGAGTCCTTTATCTATTTTCCTTTTGCGATTTGCCTTGCAATATTATGCACTCGAGGCGGGGACATCCGGAAGATATCCAGTAAGCTTAAGTAAAGCAAGAAAATAAAAGACCCGACTGGAATACCAAAGCCATGATAGTGCAGGAGTCCTTTATCTATTTTCCTTTTGCGATTTACCTTGCAATATTATGCACTCGAGGCGGGGACATCCGGAAGATATCCAGTAAGCTTAAGTAAAGCAAGAAAATAAAAGACCCGACAGCAGTGCGAAAAAAGGAAAAAAAAAGAAAAAAAAGAAAAATATTCAAGTCATGCCTGCCCCAAACTCTAAACTGTAATATTAATTCATAAACTATGGACAACACAATGATTAATCAGCGAAAATTGTTGTTTATTTCCATCATCACATAAATTTGTTGATCGCTTGTTGTGATAAGACATAAACCGGAGAGTTTAGACAACCATTTCCCTCTCATCGAGTCCGCCGACGCCGAGGCTGATTATACCTTTGGAATTAATGGATGTACGTGTTTCTTATTCATTACAATGGGATCAGACGCAAGACCCATTGGGTGTGCGTGTATGTAGTGTGCAAGTGTGTGTGTGTGTGTGTGTGTGTGTAGATATATATATATATATATATATATATATATATATATATATATATATATATATAATATATATATATATATATATATATATATGCCTATATATATATATATATATATATATATATATATATATATATATATATATATATAAATGTATATATATATATATATATTATATATATATATATATATATATATATATAAATATATGCATGTAATGTATGTAGATATTAATACTTATATATATATGTATATATATTTTTTTCTGTCTCTCTCTGTCTTTCTCTCTCTCTTCTCTCTTCTCTCTCTCTCTCTCTCTCTCTGATCTTTCTCGTCTCTCTCTCTCTCTCTCTATATATATATATAATATATATATATATATATATATATATATATACATATATATATATATATATATATATATATATATATTATAATATATATAGTATATATACATATATATATATATATCTTATGATAGACGGAGAGAGAGGAAGAATATATATATATATATAATATATATAATATATATATGTATATATATAGATAGAGAGAGAGGGAGAGCGAGGGAGCGAGAGAGAGAGAGAGAGAGAGAGAGAGAGAGAGAGAGAGAGAGAGAGAGAGAGAGAGAGAGAGAGAGAGAGAGAACAGAAATAGTCAGACAGAAAAGACAAAGAAAAAAAAATAACCTGACAGAGAATCGCAACTAAGAAAGAAAATAAAAACAAAAGAAGCACCGTTGTCCCCACTAAATAAAGCCAGACAACCCAGTCAAGATCGACCCCTCCACCTCCCCTTCGTGACCCACGGGGCAAGGGATGACAAACGCCTCTGTTCGCCCAGGGGGAATTGGCTAAATTCCCCCTTGGGACCTTTCGCCCCTGCAGCCCTGCCACCAAAGCCTCCCGGTCGTGTTACTGTGGGAAACGAGAAACGAGGAGGGAGCGACTGAGGCATTCCGTATGTCGGTCTGGTCTCTGTGTCGCTGTTTGTAGTAAGAAACTGAAGAAGATAAAGTTAAAAATTGGAAGATAATAGTAGCATTTCTTGATTCATTTATATATATATATATATATATATATAAGAAAGTAAAATAGGTATATATAATATATATATATATATATATATATATATGAGAGAGTGAGATTTTAGAGAAGAAATTTTTTTTTTTTTTTTTTTGTTTTTTTTTTTGGTGAGTGATTTTTTGATGAGTTTTTTTTTGGTTGTTCATGTTTTTGTTTGTCTCTGTTTCATTCTTTCGCTTATCTACTTGTTATTCCATGCGTAGTATATGTTCTTTCCATACCCCCCCCCCCCCCTCTCTCTCTCTCTCTCTCTTGCTCTTGGTCACTTTCTCTCTTTCTATCTCTCTCTATATATCTCTCTCTCTCTCTCTCTCTCTCTCTCTCTCTCTCTCTCTCTCTCTCTCTCTCTCTCTCTCTCTCTCTCTCCCCCCCCTCCTCTCTCTCTTCTCTTCTCTTTCCTTCTTTCCTTCCCTCTCTCTCTCTTTTCTGACGCACACACAAACACAATCACGCGTAATATATATTCTCTCCCTACCCCACCACCCCCTTTCCCTTTCTCTCTCTCTCTCTCTCTCTCTCTCTCTCTCTCTCTCTCTCTCTCATATTTTTTCTCTTATTTAATTTACAAAAGTATCTGAGCATAATTTTGCACACATAGATACACATTCACAGATAAACGTACTCAAATGTGTATATATTTTTTAATATCTATAGCGTAGTACACCCTCACAGGTTTGTGTAGGAGGAGGGAGGAGAAGAAAAACAAGAAGAAAAACAAGAAGAAAAAGCAACAACGAAAGGAGGAAGTACCGTGAAACATTACCCTTTTTATTAGGATTTTATTAACACTGTATCTTTTTTCGCTTGTGTTGCTGTTACCATTTTTTTTTTCTTTGTTTTTTTGTTTGTTTTTTTGTTTTTTTTTTTTTTTTTTTTTTTTTTTATTTTTTTTTTTTTTTTTTTTTTTTTTTATGGTTTTTTGGGTGGGTTACGTTTTTCTTTTTCTTCTTAGAATTTTTTTATTTACGTGTTTTTTTTGTTTTTTTTTTGTTTTTTTTTTTTGTGTTGTTTTTTTTTTTTTTTTTTTTTTTTTTTTTTTTTTTTTTTATTAATTTAAGACCAAAACATTTTCCTTTCTTTCCGTGTTAACAAAATCATTATGCAGTAACAACACGCCTGGTGAAAAACGCTCCCCCACTGCCGCGCCCGCTTTGCGTGAAAACATGGTGAGAAGAAACGATAAAAATTGAAAAAAAAATAAAATAAAACAAAGAACTGGAAAAAAAAAAAAATAAGGGAAAAAAAAAAACAAAGGGAGAATAAAAAAAACACAAACGAATAAAAATCACAGCTACACAGACATCACACCAACACACTGAACACACTCCCATGACACCAATATCCAACACTCATTTTTATCATAGAATGTATCTATCGCTGATAATACATTTGTTGACTCTAGACGATCTATGGAGAGATGATCTACTTTGAGATCTACAATTTTATTTTTTTAAAAGAAAAATATTTACTGCTGGAAAGAAAACAAATGATTCACAGAGATACGAAGCGTGAGAGAATTTAGTAACTAGAAAGTTTCAATGTGTAGGTGATTTCCTGTCGCGGAAGTAAAGAGAAGATAAATTACAGAGAGAAATTAATAAAAAGAAAACAAGAGAAAGAATAAGAACATCGCGGCAGGACGGAAATAATTTTAGATAATAATAAAAGATAAATATAGAACGAAGAATTACGATCTCTTGATGGAATTTAAGAATAGCGAATCGCCCCGCTGCCGCACACGCTAGAAAAAAAAAAACAATACGCAAATCGCGCGATCCCAGCCTACGCATGTGCATGCGCATCGTAAAAAACCGGAGCCCTCGCGCATCTGGATCTGTGAGATTATTCATTCCAATTAAATCTATCCAGGCACTAACCCTGGAATTAGTACTAACTAATATTCTCTCGGCTGTTAGTTACATTGATGGTAATTGTTAATTGTTGAGGGTTCATTTTCATTCTGTGTTGAAACTAAACTAGATGTATTCCATGTTGACTGCATTTCAATGGGTTGAGGTTTCGCATGTCTGTTAGAACACGTTGCTCCAAGCAGTGGCGGTCGAGTTACTTGAAATAAAACGAACTCTTTATTGCACTTCATCACGTGTGTGTCAGTAAGACCTCAAACAATGAATCCATGTAAATGGAAGAAATTCCATGAAGGGCAATGCAGAGTAGATGGATGGCTTCATCCGTCGGTGCATTGTGCAGGAATAATGTTGAATGTTCAGAAAAGTAAACTTAAATTGCATTAACATGTGCGTTTATTTAGGTTAGGAATAAAACCATAGTGTATATTCTATGGTTAAATTTTCTGATGATTTGGTAAAAATGATACCGCCATTTGCATTTAATCCATTAGAAATAATCAGCCTACCATGCATGTGTTTTTATTCGGTG
>NW_028234440.1:23659590-23662090 GCF_977035675.1 Penaeus japonicus
TTTTTCTATGTGGCCTGTAAACCGTACGGATTTCGATGATTTTTGTGTAAACTTAACATTCTTGCTCGTACCTTTAAAACAAAGTAGAATGGGAAAATGCTGGTAAATTGCCCTTTCTTGACATTGTTACATAATTTCAACGGTTATCTAAAGTTTTCGGTTTACCGTAGACCCATCCATGTTGCTAATTATCTTCATTTTTTCTCATATCATCCCCTATTCATTAAGAAATCAATGCCCTTGTCTATGTTTCACAGAGCAAATAGAATCAGTGATAATGAGTTTATTGATAGAGAACTTAGCATCATTATGGAATCTGAAAAATCTTGGTTACCAAAAAGTCATGCGTAAGGACAGGTCCGATAGCATACTAGTTGCGGCATTTAACCAGTCACTCGATGACAAGCGTCAGTTAATTATAATGTTTACTTATCCTAACATGTTGCGTAAATCTTTGGTCGAACACAATGCGTCCAGTGGTACTCTTGTTACTTCTTTATTTTTCAGGCATTTATGATAGTCCTTGCAAAGAGCGTTCTACATAGGCGAAACGGGGAGAGAGCTGAAAAAAAAAGAAATAGGTGAACATAAACGCGATGTTAGGTACGGTAGGGAATCGAATGTTTGTTTTATTCACATGTGTGATGCCGGTCATCAACTTAATTGGAATAACGTAAAATTGGTTCATAAATCGTGTAATTCGTATGAAAGAAAGATGTTAGAATCTCTTTTGATTGAAAATCTTCCCAATTTTAACTTAAGTGCTGGTCACTGGGGCTTGGATGATCTTACCTCCTTTTTAGTGGGAAAAGCTTTCCCTAGATTAATTGACCTTAACCATCCTTCAGTGATCAGAATCAGCCATTGTTCCTTCTGTCTCCCTTTCTAGTATATATTCTTGTCAAAATTTGCTTCTCCTATTCATTTTTTGGTTTGCTTACGCCTGATGAGGAACTCTCATTTAAAAGTTTTATTAGATCTGTGTTGTGCACGTTACTGTGTTTGTGTTATGTGATTCATATATATATATATATATATATATATATATATATATATATATATATATATATATGTGTGTGTGTGTGTGTGTGTGTGTGTGTGTGTGTGTGTGTGTGTGTGAGTTTGCACATATATATCAAACTTCTCAGTGGTCGAAATGCACAAGATTATGAGAAAGAATGACCTTTAACCAGCAGAGAATGAAGAAACGCCATGAAAATTACATGCTTCCATTTGCAATTGTTCGATGCATGTGACAGAGGGGAAAAGTCGCCTCCGCCGTGATGCAAAATGCGCCTAGCTCATGGCATCATTAATTAGTCTTGCTTTGATACAAATGCTATTAATAGCAACTCAGTCATTAGTCTCTGGCGGCAGACTGGGGTTTAGCTATAAAGGATATTGAACACTAATATCCTTTGGCCACGATTAAAGCGGAGGAGATCTAGTGTTAATTGAAGGTATTGCGCTATCAATAAGTCGTTTATATACATATATATATATATATATATATATATATATATATATATATATATATATATATATATATATATATATACATATATATATATATATATATATATATATATATATATATATATATATATGTATGTATGTATATATATATATATATATATATATATATATATACATACATACATATATCTATATATATATATATATATATATATATATATATATATATATATATATCCAGCTGTTTATATATGCATATCTATTTGTGAATGTGTGTGTGTGTATTTGTGTGTGTGCTTGCGCGTGTGTGTGTATGTGTGCGTGCGTGTGTGTGTGTATGTGTGCGTGTGTGTGTGTGTGTGTGTGTGTGTGTGTGTGTGTGTGTGTGTATGTGTATGTGTGTGTTTGTATATCTATGTGTTAATGTGTATAAGTGTGTGTGCTTGGTTGTGCATTGGTGTGTATTTGTATATTGACAGTTTCTCAAAATGCACAAACGTTTCAACTTGAATAACCGGGTTTAACCTACTTTTAATATTTATTAAGCGACTGAAATAATGAATGACAAGCAGGCTGACCGACTGGCAGATTTCGACGATTAATCATAAGAAATCTCTCGACGACAGATAGACAAACAGACAGACAAGAAAAAATACATATAAAGCAAAGACTGACGCTGTTATGTCATGGCCTCTATGATAATGATGACGGCGTGTATGGTGATGATGATGATTTTTATAATAATGATGATGGCGTTAATGATAATGATAATAATCATTGTAATGATAATGATAGTAATTATTGCAATAATAATAGTATTAGTGATAATAATATTATAAATATGAGTACTACATTAACTATAATAAGAAACGTAATAACGATAGTAATGGTAATAAAAATCACAGTCATGATAATCAATATGATAATAATGGTAATTTTGGTTGCCTTTCAGAACATCGACCTTCATTCACAAATCAATCTTTAAAGTCAACATAGTGCAAAATCAAGGCATCACAGTGAGATC
>NW_028234440.1:23669590-23673992 GCF_977035675.1 Penaeus japonicus
GTGGTGGTGGTGATGTTGATAATGATGGTGGTGGTGTTGATGAGAATGAGGAGGATGGTGGTGGTGGTGATGATTGTGTTGGTTGTGGTGGTGGTGATGATGATGATGATTGTGGTGGTGGTGGTGATGTTGATAATGATGGTGGTGGTGTTGATGAGAAGGAGGAGGAGAATGAGGAGGATGGTGGTGGTGGTGATGATGATTGTGTTGGTTGTGGTGGTGGTGATGATGATGATGATTGTGGTGGTGATGGTGATGTTGATAATGATGGTGGTGGTGTTGATGAGAAGGAGGAGGAGAATGAGGAGGATGGTGGTGGTGGTGATGATGATATAAGGATAATGATGATGATGATGGTGGTGGTGGTGATGATGGCAGTAATGATAATAATGATAATAAAGATAATGATTATGATAAAAATAATTATGATAAATAATAATAATGGTAATGGTGATTATGATAACAGTAATGATACTGGTGATGATAATGATATTTAAAATGATAGAAATAATAATAGTAATGATTATATTGACAACAATATTGATGATAATGATGCTACAACTAATAATAATGATAATTCCCATTGTAGTGAATTATCCCCTGGAATCAGGCGGGTCATCCCGCAGATTTCAGGCCGCTTGTCCCCTGTCGTCACGAACGAATCTTACAGACTTCTCCGCCCTCTAAGATGTTTTGGCTTCGCTGTTCTACGTGTGTGTTTGTTCTTTATAAGAATAAAGTGCGTTTTTGTTCATTTGACTTGCCCTTTTGATTGCTCCGTGTTTAACGTTTACCTATCTGTCTATCTACTTATCTATCTACCAATCTATCTATCTATCTATCTATTTCTCTCTCTCTCTCTCTCTCTCTCTCTCTCTCTCTCTCTCTCTCTCTCTCTCTCTCTCTCTCTCTTTCTCTCTCTCTCTTCCCCGCCCCCCCCCCCCCACACACACATACATCATTCATACTCGCACACATCTATCTATGTATTTCTCTCTCTCTCTCTCTCTCTCTCTCTCTCTCTCTCTCTCTCTCTCTCTCTCTCTCTCTCTCTCTCTCTCTCTCTCTCTCTCTCTCTCTCTCTCTTCCACGCCCCCCCCCCACACACACATCATTCATACTCGCACACATCTACGCACACTATCTACCTCGCTCTCCTCGGGATCAAAGTTAAATTACCATCTCGAGTGCTTAAGAGGAGCCGGTTTAGTTTCGCCATGAATATGTGTTTCACAGTCGTTGTCTGTGACGTTCATGTTTCTCTGACAGCAATTAGAATAAACTCATGTTCTCCAAAAAGAAAAAAAAAATGTTCTTGATGTCCGTGACCGCTACTGCACTAGAGACCAAAGTGTGGAAGTGGTCCTGTGTCTGATTCCCTGCAGTTATTGCAAATGGAAAACGTAGTTGTCTTAAGGATGATGGGAATTGTTGCCGCTCAACAGAATTCGTTGCTTTGGGAAGTCTACGGATGTTCCAAAACTGGCTGTTGAGAGAAGCAAACATGCACACCCAGGGTCCTTTGCGAATTTTGATAAAGTGCTTACGCCAAGCATTATGTTGCATTCCCGCTTAAGTTTGAATTCTTAGTAAGGGACATTCGTCTTTTTCGAGGATCTGAGAGTCATACTGCTTCGCATGAGACGTAGAGGGAGATAATACATCTGGTGTGAGTTTGTGTATCTATAGCATGTATGTATTTAAAATGTGTGAAGTAAAATAGAGGCATGTGATACATGGTCTTCTTTGAAATGTGTGATTTGTCAAATGGACAGAAGTGGGAGATTTTTCTCTCTACCAGTAGCCCTATATTTGCTTTAATTGTATAAAGTGAAAAATTTATCAGAATCTATCAGTAACAGAGAGATAGTCATAAGGACGAATATTAGCATAAGTTGATAGTGAAGTACACAGCATAGAATAGTGTCTTCTGCCTCTTTACCTCAGGGATAATTACTATTTAAGGAAGCTCTGTAATTTTAACATTAAAAAAGATGAAACATATACAAAACACCACAAATAAAAAACATTACTAAACAATTGAGATGACAACGGCAGCGAAAAGGTGAACGACCATGCAACCACTACTTTTCATTACAATCGGAACGAACATTTTCACAATGATCGAATATTGCCTCAATAGTTCCGTCATCTCTACAACTACGTAGATCTAAATCACATGATTCCGAAGAACATCCTACAGTCTTGCACTGTAAACTTACTCATTCACATTCGAACGCTTTCATCAACATGCATCACAACAAACTCGAGCGTCTGTTTATCCTTTTCCTCAATACCTCTTCCACACGACCATTCAAGTGACAGACACACCTGGTTGAGAGTTTCAGCTTTCCTGCACGATAAGATCTCCTTTGCCGATGGAAGTTCGTCATCCATCATCCTGGACAGACAAATTTCGCAAGAGTAATATCGGCGGAGTATAATAAACCTTTGACGAGCTTCCAAGTTTTCTCGTATAAAAAGAGTCCTCACACTTATGGCAAAAGTAGAAACGTTTGTTTTTTCTTTTCTTCTTTTTTTTCTTTCACTTTGCAATGAAACTTTTCTTCAAATATTTATGTATGTATGTATATATATATTTTTTTGTCATGACTGCCTAATCTCGCTGTTGGATTAGGGATAAGAAACGAAGTTAGTAGTGTTGTTTAAACTAGAAACTGAGTTAATTCTAACAATAGAGAAAGATCATATGGTGTGTTTGTTATGACTGTGTATCGATATTTACGAATTAGTGTAGAATAAAAAGCCAGTGTTTAGTTTTGATAACTTTTATTATCAAACCAAGAATCTACCGCATTAGAAATAATAAACCTGAACATAAAATGCCTTTGATATGCAACAGAGTAATCATTAACGGGACTTGACAAAACAACAACTCAAGTCTTAAATGAAACAGCTGGATTAACGTAAAATATTATTCTATAATAATAAAGGCTTACTCTTCATTAATACTACAATTTTTTTTTTTTGTGTGTGTGTGTGCAATAAAACACAAAAGAAATACAAAAAAGCAAGCAAGATAAAGACCATAACCTACCAAATATCTAATTCTGATTAAATAATTACAAAATACACGTAGTATAACTCATTTACCAGTACCTATATCACCATAAGAATGAGTAAACTAAAACTTCTCAGTCCTGATGAAGATAAGCGGCCTCTTCAAGTTCTTATAACATATGAAGACTTGCGAATGTTTTATCTTTTCCTTCATACTTTGTTTCCACATTTGTCACGATACACTAAGTGTGACTATCATAACGATGACTTAATTGCCGGAATTGAGAATTGCCATTTTTAGAAGCACGTAATAACAGAGCTGAATACAAAACTGAATAACAGAGCTGAATACATTATAACATTATTCACAATTTTTTCTTTCTTTCTTTCTTTTTCTAAGTTTACCACAAGAAACGCGTTCAGGCCTGCTCTCTCCTGTCAGCTGTCAGCTCCACCTGGTTAAAAGTGTCACCTGTCCGGAGCGTTGAGATCTTATCTTATGTCGAGGTTGGTCATTTATCATCCAACGGATTTATTATTAAAAGTATTCGAATATTCCATGAGTTTTTCGCTCTCTCTCTCTCTCTCTCTCTCTCTCTCTCTCTCTCTCTCTCTCTCTCTCTCTCTCTCTCTCTTTCTCTCTTTCTCTCTTTCTCTCTTTCTTTCTCTCTCTCTCTCTCTCTTTCTCTCTCTTTCCCTCTCTCTCTCTCTCTCTCTCTCTCGTTCTCTTTCTCTCTGTCTATCGCTCTCTCTCTCTTTCTCTCTCTCTCTCTCTCTTTCTTTCTCTCTCTCTCTCTCTCTCTCTCTCTCTCTCTCTCTCTCTCTCTCTCTCTCTCTCTCTCTCTCTCTCTCTCTCTCTCTCTCTATCTCTCTCTCTTTCTCTCAAGCAACCTTGACTCTCCAAGTATGTCACACAGAGTGTCTAATCACTTAAACACCCTTGCAATATGAACGTCCAAGCTACATGGGCGTTCCGTATCCCAGTCGTCACACAACATAGAGAATTATAAAGCAAAAATGTCAGAAAATGACAACTAACAAGCAAATAAACTACTTTTTCGACTAAGGTAGAATTTTTTAAAGATGCATAAATATGGAGAGCAAAATAGATACAGAATATGAAATAATGATAAATGTTCTGTGAAAAAAAAAAATCTACACAGGACGTATAAAATAGAGAGAAGGAGAGAGAGAGAGAGAGAGAGAGAGAGAGAGAGAGAGAGAGAGAGAAAAGAAGAAAAGAAGAGTCAGAGAGAGAGAGGAGAGAAGGGCGAGAGAGTGATGAAGAAAGAGATAAAGGAAGGAGGGAGAGGAATGCAGGAGACAGGAGATATACAGAGCGAAAAAACAAAAGAAAGAAATAAGTGAATATATCCCAAAC
>NW_028234440.1:23709092-23711592 GCF_977035675.1 Penaeus japonicus
AGAAGAATGAAATCAGATGCGAAAAGCGTGAACGAAGGGCGCACACGGAGTAAATTTTCTCATCTTCCCGAATTGATTTTGTCTCAATGGAAGAATTCCCTCACAGTGTCATCGGACATGAATGGAAATGAATTCTCGAGCGGATGAAGTTACTATAAAATCGGATGGTCTTTCGAAGAATAGAATTTCCATTTCGAAAAAAAAAGAAAAATCTTCAACAACCGAAGACTCCGAATTTGAATGGAATCAACTGATGTCAAGGTTTGAATGTCTCAAGATTAGAATAACAATGAAAGTTTATCTACCAGAAGCATTGCTTTTATATAAATTTTAACAAGAAAATTTGAAAAAGTAAATTCTGTGTATGTGTGTGTGTGTTTGTGTTTGTGTGTGTGTGTGTGTAGAGGGGATGAATTGTTAGCACACAAAAACACACATACACACACACACACGCAAACACACCTCTGCTGTGCATTGTTCTATTTTTGTCTCAAAAGTAATTCTCGTGGAAGTAAAATAATCCCAAAGGCTACGAATATGATAGCAGTTAAATCTATATCCATATTAACAAGACAAATTACTCGTCTAGGGACAAGAAAATAGCAATAAGACTTACTTACCATACAAGCAGTGATAAGAAGCGTAGAATAGAAGGATCAAGACAGTCATCACTCCAGGATAAAAGAGAGAAAGAAATGGATAGGAGACAGAAACAAAGAGACTAGACGCAACGTAAAACAAATCGAGAAAAACAAAAAGAAATGAAAAATAAAAAACAGAAGATTGTCCCTATCAAACCGAACAGGCTAGTTCACAGTTACGTATATATAATTTCTTTGAAAAAAATAATAATATGAACTCGAGTAGCACTACAAGACGGAACCTAGAATTCCTTTTCCCTTCTCTCTTAGATCCCGAAAGATACAAGACAAGCCAGGAAACGGAAGGTGTCAATGTCAATGCTAGATGTCAAGTGTCAATGTCAATGCTAGATGTCAATGTCAATGCTAGATGTCAAGTGTCAATGTCAGTGCTAGATGTCAAGTGTCAATGTCAATGTTAGATGTCAAGTGTCAATGCCAATGCTAGATGTCAATGTCAATGCTAGATGTCAAGTGTCAATGCCAATGTCAATGCTAGATGTCAATGTCAATGTCAATGCTAGATGTCAAGTGTCAATGTCAATGCTAGATGTCAAGTGTCAATGTCAATGCTAGATGTCAATGTCAATGCCAATGCTAGATGTCAAGTGTTAATGTCAATATCAATGCTAGATGTCAATGCTAGAGTCTAGGTTTAAGTGTGAAAGTCTCGTGGATATACCGCATGCATCGATATTATGAAAGCAATGTTGTTTTGTGCATTGTGATAACTATAAATGAAAGATTTTCCCACGAGAAATGGTAATGGTTAAAGTCTTCTAATAAAGTAGAGGTGTATATTTACGTAACAAATAGATTGACAAACAGATGATTAGACATTTCTTTGTTTAACTGAATCATCTTTTTAATGATGAAATGCCAAACCTTTAAAGATCACTACATTTTTTTTCTACTAATCATAAATACGCATAATATCATAAACGACTGTAAATGAAATATACAAAATCTTACTTTGTCCTCCATTCTTTTACTTCTAAATAAGAAAATAAAAAAACTTATTCCTCTATGCGTTGACTGACAAATTCCCAAAGATAAGAGTAATTAGATTTCTTTTTATTTCCCTTTTTCTTCTTTTTCTTCTTCCTTAATCGCAGTGGATCTTCTCTAAGTCACTTTGCTTTACTTACGTTTCCAATCGTGACTGATCTTAAATAATCAATATGAGTTGACTAGAGAATTTTGGATTAAAAGTCAGTCATAACTACTTAAGGGAATGGCGTTAACTTTGAATGCTTGATTAATGAGTGAATATATTCGAATGAGGATAATCAAAATGATGCTAAATACGATAATCATATTGCTAAGGATTTTATTGATGATAATAGAAATGACAAAAATAAAAATACCAATATCATGTATGACAGTAGTAGCAATAACAATGGTGATTGTTATAACAAGAAGGATAAAGGTGATGAAAAATACGAATAGTAACGATAACAGTGATAATGATAGTGATAGTGATGGTTGTAATGACGATGATCATGATAGTGACAATAGCAGTAACAAAAATTATTACTATTATCAATACAAAGAAAATATGTAATTCGTTATTATAATGTAAATGATACTACCAATGTCACTCATAATTTATATAATCACCATAGAGATAATGAAAAAGGAAATAATAGTACTTGTATAAACATTGACAACAATATAAATAATTGCTATAATAATGATACTAAGGATAACAACAGTAATAACCAAGCTAATGATAATAGAAATAATAACATTAATAATAACAGAACACAGTCAGATCCACCAACGGCACCGAGTCATTAGGATAATGAAGCTTTTCCTGCACAGCAAGAGATTTTTGTCTTGTTATGCATTATCTGCCT
>NW_028234440.1:23719092-23724092 GCF_977035675.1 Penaeus japonicus
CTTTTTGAAAAGATGGTCTGTGTAATCGAACAGTCCATTCGTTAATGCTTTTTTCTCTTTCTCTCAATACATCAAAGGATGGTTTTCAAAAATAGATATTGGATTAATTCGGGGTGAGATTCCAGGTCATAAATGTCTCAATCAAAAGGGAAAACTTATTAAACTACAAGAAAAAAATATATTGATTTATTCACAAAAAACAACAAAACAAAACAAAAAATTGCAATCAGACTTTTTCACGACTCAATATGACACCAAAAAGTTAAGGATTTTGTCTTCTTTGATTGCAAGGTCGGATGCACACACAACGTACAGTTACAATCATAAAATATACCCATGTTATCGCTATATTGCCTTGTTGTTTGTTTTTGCATTATCTACATGCTCACAAACATGTATTGCAGTGTACAATAAAATTGTTCTAATATCATCAACCTGACCGTCCCTGCTAGACATTTCCGCACAGGAGGTCCCTGAAGTAGGTGTGTAAACCCCGATGCCACCAGTTGTAAACCACTCGATCCCCTGGTTGTAAACCACTCGATCCCTTGGTTGTAAACCACTCGATCCCCTGGTTGTAAACCACTCGATCCCCTGGTTGTAAACCACTCGATCCCTTGGTTGTAAACCACTCGATCCCCTGGTTGTAAACCACTCGATCCCCTGGTTGTAAACCACTCGATCCCCTGGTTGTAAACCACTCGATCCCCTGGTTGTAAGCCTCTAACTGCCTGTGGTTGTAATCCGGTGGATAAGACATACAGACGTCCACGTGCCATGGTCTTTATTAGTGGACTCTGTTATTACACTTGGTTCCGGCCGAAGGTCAGAGATGCTCGCTTTGTCTGTTCTTTTGTCTCTCTGTGAACTCTCTCTGATTTGATCTGCGTTGGGTTCCTTCTGTGTCTTTAGGTACGAATCTTGAGTTGCTTTCTACGTCAGGTCAAAAACGATATAGCATGGAATCACATGATATGCAATACCAATGCCTTACAAGGTGGTTGGAGGGACAAGAAGCACAGATTGGGAGTTGTTTCTCAGGGAAAATGTGTGTAGCAGGGGGGGGGGGGGTTAAGCGGGACCTTTTGCTTTTTTTTAAAGTTTCATTCCAAGCATCTCTCTTTCTTTCTCTGTAGAATAGAATTATTTTATCTTTACTGTATAACAAATACAAAGCTACACACATCATATATTCACATCGAAGTCGAGATTAAAAAAGACAATACCTGCAATGACCCTCCTTCTGCTTCAGTCCAACCCCTTCGCGTCATCCTCCCCGTAACGTCCTACTCAATATGACCTGCCTTATTATCAATTCTCATTAATATGAATAAATATATATATATATATATATATATATATATATATATATATATATGAATATATACATACATATATGCATACATATATACATACATACATACTTACATATATGCATACACATACATACATAGTGGGAGAGTGAGTGAGGGAGAGAGAGAGAAAGAGAGAGAGAGAGAGAGAGAGAGAGAGAGAGAGAGGGAGTGGGAGAGAGAGATAGAGAGACAAAAAGAGAGAGCGAGACAGAGAGACAAAGATGAAGAGAGGAGAGACAGAGAGTGAAAGAGAGAGAAACCAAATACCAGACTAAGACGAAAATTAATCTCTGTATATACTCTATAAAAAAAAACTTTCCTTACAATATATATCAACTAACTAACAACACTAATTAATCTTATTGCCTTCATCACGATTAACGTCATTAAGATCCCTCACCCTACCAAGAACTATTACAAGCAGCTGTACACACACTATAAGTCATCAGCTACTAGCGTTCTCTCAGTGGTTCTTCATCTTATAGTTACTGTACAATATCGCAGGCGTGCTCACAGGAACAGCTCTCTCAGGCCATAACCATTGCTTTCTCGGTGAAGGTGAAGAGGAGACTAAGAAGAAAGAGGAGCAGAGGACGAAGGAAGGAGGAAGAAGATTAAAGGAATAGGAGGGAGAATAAGATGTGTATTAGAGAAGATAAAAAAAAATGAAATGGGGAAATGGAAGGGAGATATAGAACAAGAAATCAAGGAAAAAGAAGGAAAGAGAAATGAGGAAAGGCACATGACCTGGTTTTCATCTTTCCAACCTTCTTTAACATCCATTAACCCACATGTTCATCCTCCTTGTCAGATACTGGTCTTCGTTGATATCTTTGTGTTATGGCTCTCTTCAGTTATTTTCCTTATGGTCGGATTATAAGATAACTTCATTCATTAACTGCTTCTTCAGTTATTACAGGAACTATTTATTTTTACAAAATTAAGATATTTGAATCATTAAGTAATCAAGTTTAGAATATTTATTTATTTATATCACGTTTTAGTCTTACGGTATTATTTAGTTTAGCTGTATTTCTTTTCAAAAAGTCAAGGTTGTCATTTAGATAAGACTATTTTCTTTTTCTGTATTGTTAATTTCCAGTCGAGTTTTTCGTTGTACTGCTTCTTTGTCAGTTTTGTTTAACTAGCATGTCAATCAACATATTATAAGCTTAATATTTGAGCCTAGTAAAGATGGTGGAACAAAAACATAATGAAAAAATAACAACAAAAAACAGCTCAGGCACGCTGTTAAAAAATAGACCAGAAATGGCGGTCCTGATTAATTACATATTTTCATCTGGTTTATTATGAGTGGTGAAGTTTAAGAAATATGTGAAGAACGTTAACTGAAAGTTTCTTGCAAGGAAAAGTTGGAGCAACTATTCGTGAGACTCAACATACACGCAAGCATTCTTTGTGTGTGTGTGTGTGTGTGTGTGTGTGTGTGTGCGTGCGTACACGCACACTCAAGCGCATATATATGTGCACATGTGTATATGAATATAAATACTCGGAACAACTTTTCCAAAGGTGATAGACTGATTCAGACGAACTAATATTATAGTTTTTTTTCCTGAAATAACCACTTCAATAAGCTAAACTACATGTTACATTTTTGTTTCAAAGTCTATAACGCTATGTTAAGGGTTGATATATGAAGAATGATATCTAGCTGTCATGAATATATATTATCAAGTTTATGCATATTTAACAACCTACAACACTCTTTCACTCAATTATTCATTCATTCATTATCTATGTCTCCATCTCGTTTTTATCTTTCTCTATTCACATCATTCATATATTCAGATATTATCCAACTCTCTCTTTCATTCGCTCATCTCTCTCTCTATCTCTCTCTCTCTATCTATCTATCTATCTATCTAATTCACTCTTTTCCTACTTTCTTTATTTTTCTCATTTACTCATGTCCCATTCTTTCTCTTTCTTCTTCACTCTTTTAAACACAATCTACCGTCCTTTCTCTCATTTCTTCACCTTCATTCTCCTTTTTTTGCCTCAAGCGTAGTGACTTTTATTATTGGAACCTGAACATTCTGATTTAAACAATAAGGATTCCATTCTATGCGAAGGACCTCTAAGTTGGACTTTGAACTTTGAGCGAATGAACAAAACGGAGAGAGACACGAGTATTGGCAGAAAGCAATTCAGCAGGGATACAAAGATTAAACTGGGAGAGGGCGGAAAATAAGAGGCAATAGAAAAATGTAAAGATTCCAAACACGAACCATGAAAGTTATGAGAAAAATTTAAACTATAGTAGAAACCCACCAAATAATTTTGGGACTAATACATACAATACAAATCAAGTCATCCTTACACAGAAAGATCACAAATGTAACATGCATCCCTCATGCAAGAGTGTGCAGCAGCCCAAAAAGACAAGCTATGAGCCAGATATCGTAATTCTATAAACCTTTTTGGTCAGTACAACAACTGAATTTGCAAAAATAAGTATTTCAAATATTATGACGTATTTACGACATGCCTTTAATGTGAGAGCTGATATTCAATTATGGTTTTAATTGAAGTAGGAGCCAATCCGTCTATTCCATGTTATTTAAAAACAGACAATATCACTGAGATTAAATCATTTGCCATATTCTTGTGTCCAACCTGGCTACTTGCACTTCATATGGTAAAATCCGGATCCCCGAATGCAATTGGACTTTAACTACAAACCATCAAGAGTCTGCGTAAATATAGGCTTAATTTATTGGCTTCTTGCAGTATTTGACCCAATGGTAGCAGCTCATCGTAACTGAAGAGCTATTCAGAAAATGATAAGAATGATTACGACGCCATTGGTGATAATTATATAGAGGTGATGATGTAGATCAGTTATTAATACAAAATTATAGTGATGTAAATTAATATGAAGACGATCTATGAATAAGGATATAATGAATGCCTGAACAGTTGAATAGCGCTTCTTCACAATCATTATGATATAACGAAATGTTATGTTGCAGCCCGTAGACTTACATAGAGGAAATCGCAAGTTTGGCTCCAGTGTGCATCATCCGTACAACTAGGTCGGATATTGCTTAGCCAGATCGTAGGTAGGAGCGAAGCAGGGTCGGCCTGTGGCAAATGTAGGCTGGTAGGCAGGATAGACAGAGGGAGGAAGGTGTGAGGTGTTATTGCAGCAGCTTCTCTTCCTTGCAACAATCCCGCTTTTTCAGCAAGAGTACAGAAATAGGGAAGGCTTCGATCGGTTAATAATGCCAATTATTTTTTTCGGTCTAAGTGTTAATGAACGATGTGGCTTGTGAGCTATAAGCCGTTATAGAACGGCCGTGACTATAGTGTTATTTAGGGAATACCTTCTCTTCAATCCTGGAGATAAAATGCCATCACAATGATGGTCATTTTCCACGAGTATAAATTATAATATTAATCACCAATATTACTATCATTACCACCATCACCATTATCAACATCATTATTATAATCGCCATCACTATCATCATCACCATTATCATCATAACCGTCATTATTATTGCCATCATTATTACCATTATCAAAAATAATGATAATGATAAGAAATAAGACCACATAAACAATAACAATACGTCTAAGACCAAATACTCCGTCCCAACAGGAAATAAAGAAAAGATA
>NW_028234440.1:23731592-23734092 GCF_977035675.1 Penaeus japonicus
TTTCGTGGTTTTGCAATGTATGATGTATTGTATAAAGTATTGTATAAAGAAGGGTATTATGCTTCCTTTCGAATTCCTGTTCTCTCTATTTTCATTTTCCTCTCCTTCCTCTCTCTTTCTTTCCCTCTCTCTCTCTCTCTCTCTCTCTCTCTCTCTCTCTCTCTCTCTCTCTCTCTCTCTCTCTCTCTCTCTCTCTCTCTCTCTCTCTCTCTCTCTCTCTCTCTTTCTCACTCACTTTCTCTGTTTGTCTTTTCTCTCTCTCTCTTTCTCTCTTTCTCTCTCCGTTTCTGTCTATCCTGTCCAAGATAAGTTGACGATTCGGCTCTCTCTCTTTTTTTTTTTTTTTTTTTTTTTTTTTGTTATAACTTAATTCAAAAACAATAGATTAAATTCGCATCAAATTTTCTCCCGAGTTAGCTTCAATTCTTTCATTTAACATTTCGATGAAGAGTTTACAAAATACAGTTTGATGCTGAGGAAACAAAAAGAAAGCAATTAAAGCAAACGGTAACAACAACAAAGACACACAAAAGACAGAGAGAAACAAATGTAAAAAAAAAAGCGTGAATATCTAAGAATTCCTTTGCTATGATTCTTTAAGGTACATACCAAATCAAAATTAAAGATTTTAACCGGATTATGCTATGTATTTTTCATAAATACGATATTATATCATATCATGGTCAAATATGTAGCTATAATGAAAACCAACATGGAGTCAAGCGAGAATGAGGCAACATGCAATGGAATGAATAGCTTCAAAGTTGTCATTATCACAGTCATAACGAATTTGAGAAGAGCCTCGCATCTTCAAAGCAACTTAACAGTATGATATAGATGCCATATAATTATAATTGTTTATATCCTTTATCAGTTTCGATGTCATCATAGTTGTTACACACACACACACACACACACACACACACACACACACACATAAAGGGAGAGAGCTGTGATAATGTAAAGATTAATGTCATGGAATTATATGCTAACAAATCTACGGACTTTCAACTACACATTTCATTACTATCAGAGTGTCATGTGCTACAACGTTTCAGACCAACTTACGTGAAGTATGCATAACTTTGTAATGATTTCATCCCGTTTTATTTACTAGAAGATATGCGTTAGATCCCAAATTCAGAATATGACATTATATTAGAACCATACATGAATGTCTTGCAGTTTTCTTTCTCAGGGCTTCCATGGCTCCTGTTTCCTCTTGAACTAACTTCCATGATGGTATCCTTCCAATTTCCTGAAGTGATACTGATATAGAGAGGCTATTAATGTAGAGGCTTACTTTGTAGGAAGTTCTGCAAGATTCTGATTATTATCTGAATTGAAAAAATATATATATAAATATTTCTATAGAATTAATTTACTATAAAGTATTACATGACTTTGTTAGAGTTAAGGATAACTGCTTCATTACAAATGGAAGAGGGTATATCTGAAATTATCTGACTTAGTAAAATTAGGAACTTATATTTATGAGACACGACACAAATTCGTTCAAATATGATGTTGTATGTATTGTTTCATATCACTGATGTGATATATAACATCTGGAAATTTACCAACCCACCATGGGACTCCTTTTTTTAGAAACTGATTCCCAGAAGGTCTCAAAAAATGGATATTTTTGCGGAAAAAGAGTATATATTGCCTCTTTTGTGGTACACTAGGACAGGGTTCTTCAAAGTATGGGTGGCGACCCAGTTTATGAATTAATTATTTTTTAATGAAATGAGAGACTATGTAGTAAAAGATAAAAGTAGATAACAAAGTAAAGCATTTTCGCATCGGATGAAAAAAAAGGCGTAGACATTGCTGATTAGTGCCCAATACAATCCAACACGAGGGTATTACGTGAAACCAAACAGGGTCGCGAATAAAAACAAATGAAGATCACTGCACTAGAGCGAATTCACGCATGCTTAATGACGAGCCACCTCAGACGACCCGACGGCCCAGGAGAGGTTATGCAACATCAACAAAAACCGTAGACGAGGAAACGGATCATTAATAGTTTGTGTACAGACTACATGTCCGTATATTTTTGCCTTCGCATGATTGGGTATGTTAAAACCACGAACGCGGTGTTCATATTCAGAAATAATTACGTAATAAACGTTTATGATAATAGGTCTGAAATATAATAACAAGACACTTTGCACGCTAGAATGGTATAACAAAAGATATTTTATTTCATCCAGACATGTACACCTCGCCAACTCTTTCTTAACGAAACTCTTTCTCTCTCTCTCTCTCTCTCTCTCTCTCTCTCTCTCTCTCTCTCTCTCTCTCTCTCTCTCTCTCTCTCTCTCTCTCTCTCTCTCTCTCTCTCTCTCTCTCTCTCTCTCTCTCTCTCTCTCTCTCCCTCTCTTTCTCGCTCTCGCTCTCTCTCGCTCCCTCTCTCTCCCTTCCCCTCTCTCCCTCCCTCTCTCTCTCCCTCTCTCTCTCCATCTCTCTATCTCTCTGACCGATTGTTTGTATT
>NW_028234440.1:23739092-23741592 GCF_977035675.1 Penaeus japonicus
TCTTTCTATCTCCCTTTCTTCCTCTCTCTCCTCTCCCCCCACCCCCTTCTGTCTCTCACACTATTTTCTCTCAACATTTTTTATGCATCTTACTTGAAACCAAAGTGTTTTTAATAAGTGTTTGTTTCTTTACCAAACACTATAATATATTCATTCAAATCTGACAGTTGGGTCGACACAAAGCTCGGCTGCTATTGGTGGAGGCAACGGGGCGAGCGGAACGGGGGGTCACTTTGGGTGCCAGATGAGAATGACACACCGTCGTGGGAACACAGTGCAGGTTCGTCACAGAAAGGCCGAGATGATTTTCTAGTTTATTGATTAAGCACTAAATATATTTTCTGATTGATGTAACGGTCCGGAAGGGTGTGTAGCGCGGCGGCGTAGCGGGATGAGGTCAGGTGTGTACTTGTGTTTTCTTGTGACCTCGAGCAGCGTGTGTTTAACCTCGCGGCCTGCCGGGCTGACCTGCACTCTCATTGGCTGGCGGTGCTCCCTAGTTAACCAATGCGGTGGTGTGTCGAGACGCGATAGCCGTCTGCTACAACAGGCTCTCCGCTGGCTCTCGGAGGGCTGCAACCTCTGAGCCAGCAGGGGCTCAAGATAGCATCACTGACAGAATTAGAATTATTTTTTATACAAATAACAATAACGTTATTGCTAATGATGATGTCATACTGATGATAATCATAACAGTAGCAATAATATTATCATCAACACTACTATTATCATTATCAAGGAGAATATTATCATGATTAATTTTCATCAATATCATAATGGTCATCATCGTCATTATCTTTATTATTACAATGATAAAATTATCATATGACAATCATGACCATTATGCCGATGACGATGATAATGATAATAATGACAAGAATAATAATGATGATGATGACAAGTATGAGGAGGAGGATAATGGTGATGATGATGATGAGTATGAGGTGGAGGATGATGGTGATGATGATGATGATGATGATGAGTATGATAAGGATGATAATGGTGATGATGAGGATGATTATGTAAAGTATCTAAGGAATAACTATTAATTGATTATACGTACTCAATGGTATAGCGACCAACGAAAAGAACAACAAGTCGAATGGATAAAAGAATGATAAATTGAGTAGACAAGTAATGCGGTTATGCCGGATGTATGCTATAAGCTGGTTATTTATTTTCTTTCTTTGAAATGAATTCAGACACAAACTATTTAGAAAACTAAATCGAGCTATTATTAATCATAAAACCACTGATCGAAGCTACATGACCAGTCCAACATTTGCCCTTTTTTCAATTAAATTTCAGTACATTTCGTTCCACTTTTTAAGCTCCAGTAATAGCATTGTAAATGTTAATGGGCATTTATACTGCGCTCCATATGACTGCAGACTCATTAACATTCAAGTAACTACTTTATGGCTGGTAGTGATTAAGCACTGGCGCTATTATCAGGTTTTGTATTCATGTTATCACATTCATTAGCGTTGCCTATTTTTTTATATTTAGATTTACTTTTTTTTCCTCTATCTGTTTATCATTATTAACATTAATGCAATCATTATTATCATTATCACTGTCCTTATCATTATCATTATCACAATTACTGTTATTGTAGCTGTGATTGTTGTTATTATTATCATTATTGTTTTCATTTAAATCATTGTCATTATTATGATTATTATTTTCATTGATATCATTATTATTGGTATTATCATAATTAGTAATATTAGTTTTATAATTGTTATAATCATTATCAACATTTTCATTATAGTCATTATCATCATCATCATCATTACCATTACCATTATTATTATTGTTATCATTATTGTTATTATTACTGTTATTATCATCATTATCATTATTTGTATTTTTACCATTATCATTATCATTATCATCATAACTATAACTATCATTATCCTTTTTATCAATATAATTTTGATCAATATCATTATGATTATCATTATCCATATTATCATCATTACTATTATCTTGACTGTTATCATTACCATTACCCATTATCATTATCATCATTATCATCATCATTCCGACATTAATATCATTACTGTCATTATGATTTTTATAATAATTATTAGTAACAGTTGGAGTATTATTACTATTGATATTGTTATTTATATTATAATCATTACTGTTATTATTATCAGTATTATTATTGTTATTTTATTATTACTATTGTTATTATTATTATTAGAATTAAAATTAGGATTAGGAGTACTAACATCAATATTACTATCATTATCATCAAAATTGTAGTGATTATTATCATTATTATTATTCTCTTTGTTATCCTTTTATTAGTAGTAGTATTTTATTGTTGTCATTATTAGTAATGATAATGACATTATTAATGTCATCATCATCATTGTTGTTGTTATCATTCATATCATTATTGTCATTTTCACTGTTAGTTTTATTACAATCGTTATCATAACTATTGTCATTGTTTTCACAATCATCATTATTATTAATCTAATCATAT
>NW_028234440.1:23774385-23779385 GCF_977035675.1 Penaeus japonicus
CTTTCCCTCCAAGCTTCTTATCTTCCCCCCTATTCTTCTTCTCTTCCATCTCCCTCTGCTTCCTCTCCTCCTTCCTCTCCCTCTGCGGGAGCCTTTGCCTCTCAGCCTGGGACGAGGACGAGCACTGCTCCTTCAGGTGGTTCTAGCGGCTCTCCTCCGCCAACCTGGCGAACCTGTTCTGAGACTGGCCGCCCTTTCCGTGCTTGTTTGCCACGCCGAAGGTCTTGTCGAACTGGACCTCGAAGGAGGCGAGCGTTGTTGGTGTTAGATCTAGCTCGGCGCTAAGAGGCGACTCATGTTCAGCAGACTCATTCTCCGGAGATGTCGGATCTAGCTCGGCGCTAAGAGGTGACTCCTCCACACACTCATCGTCTTCGCTTTCGCTCGACTGATCTTCCTCAGACTCTTCCTCCGGAAACGTTATGGTCCATCTGTTATTCCCGTGAAAGCGAATGGTAGATTCAAATAGGAATTCCATTCCTGCTATCACTTTCTCTCGCTTGGGATTCAGAGTGAAGATGCCTGACATTTCCCTTCCAAAACCCTGAACGCTTACATCACGCGCCTCATATTGAATGGCAACGTTACCGGTTCATCCATGTTGAGGACACACTTGAAAGTCTAAAGGAAATCCAGTCCTAGAAGGTTATCGGAAATGTCGTCCACGTCAACGTACATCCCATGGCCGCCAAGGACATCGAAGTTGACAAATACACACTGGCAATATCCCGGGACGTCCACCAGCTGATTTTCAAGGCCCCATTCTTCAACTTGCTCGTGTGAAACCACGGTCATCTGAGACCCGGTGTCCACCACGAAGTCTGCTTCCACGCCCTCGACTTCGAAAGTCACGTGGGGGGATAAATCGTCTTCATAAAAGAAGAGAGAGAACATCTCTTCCTGCGTCTTGGAGCCCATGGCTGAGAGCGCTGGAAACACGTCTTACTCGCTCGGAAGTTGCGTTTATTCTGCTGGAAACACCTCGAGCGCTCGCATAGGTTCAGGTTTGGTAAGGGGGTTGTCTTAGGAACGACAAGGATTCGCTTTAGGCTTTTAGGATGTACACCTTTCAAATTTATAATTGCTGATTCTGAATGCCATGCGACATGTCATGTGTATGTGTATGTATTGTGTGTATTAGTGTGTGTGTGTCGTGTGTATTAGTGTGTAAAATAAATATTAGCAGACCTGTTAATAAGCGAGTTTTTAGGTGAGAGAAGGAACGAGTGCCATAATCTTCAGCATAATGACATGCTCTTGAGATGCGTATCTGCAGTGACACGAGATGAGAGCGTGACTCGCATACTCATTATTATCGTAATTATCATCAGCATCATCATTATTGACATAATTTCCATCAGTATTATCATTATTTTCATAACTTTCATCATTATTATCCTGTTTTTGGTATTATTATCATTACTATTATCATCGTTATTACTGTTACTGTTTTATTATCATTACTATCACCATTACTATCATTATTATCATTATTATCATCATTTTCAGTTACCATTACTATAATCGGATTTTTTTTAAGTATCCCTATTCCTCTCTCCCTCTCGCTGTCTCTCTCTCCCTTTCGCTATCTCTCTCTCGCTCTCACTCCCTCTCGCTCGTTTCTCGAACCTCTGCCTCTCGCTCTCGCTTCCTTTATCATAAATCTGGCTAAGTCGCGCTATTTCTCTCCTCGCATACTTACAAACGTACATCTAGACAGGCATACAAATAGCATACATACACAAATACAAAGTCTCATTTTCATGGTCAGACAGATAGATAAAGTGGCTGATTTATAAACAACCAGCCATGATAAACAGCCACGCATAATTATATATACATTATAATGACAAAACATTATTATTTCACCATCACTATCTTTCTCATCATAATCATCATTACTATTATTGTGTAAGAATCAGCTGCAATAAAAGGATTTATGCCGATGTTATTGATAATACCTTTTCATTCATAAATATTATTACGGATTGTTATGTTGTTCCTGTCGTCACTGTCATTGTAATTGGGTTTACATTATCGCCATTATCATCGCCTTCGTAATTATAACTATTATAGTTAGCGGGTTCACCTTTTAATCCGTTTCTAAGAATAGGCATTGTGAATTCAGTCGGCTCACGTTGATTAATTGTTGGTGTAGTGAATTAAGCCCTGGCGTCAAGCGGGTCACCTGTTTATCTCTTCGTGTTTTCTGTCGTCTCCTCACTCAGATTGCTATTATTATCACTATCATTATTATCATTATTATTATTATTATTATTATTATCATTATCATTATTATCATCATTAGTATTGTTACTATCATTATCATCATTATTATTATTATCATCATTAGTATTATTACTATCATTATCATCATCATTATTGTTATCATTATAGATATTATTATTATCATTATAGAAATTATTATTATCATTATAGATATTATCATTATTATAAGGTGGCATCCCGCAGCCTCACATCTCCCGGTCATCTCCCGTCGTCTCACGCGTTTCGTCTTACTGTGCGATCTTCGGCTGCTACCTTATTCTCTCTTCGTCTGCCTTTATTTGTTTTTATGTTTCGTTTGTTTTACTCGCATTTGTTTGAGTTTGCCCTGTCACCCCGTACTTCCGTCTGCGATTCATTTACAAGTATGTCCTTTTTCACGCTTCATCTTTGAGTTCCTTAGCCTGTTATGCTATTTTTAAATTTTCGTGAATTTTTACCTGAATTTTTAGTTATTTTTCCTCACCTACAGTGGTTTTGTTTTTGTTTTAAGAAATATTCATTTTACGCATTATTTTACTGTTTTAATTTTTCTCATTATATTGCATTGTGAATGAATCAGTTTTATTGTATTCTGATGGTGATCTTGTGTGATTTTTGTGGCTTTTCTTTTGAATTTATGTATATATTTTATTTTCGTTAATCTGTGTTCGACGTGGCTTATGACGTCACGAAAGCTATAAATCTAAGCCGCGTTGAGCGGGAAATAGATTCATTCTCAGGCAGACAACGGTGTTGCGCTATCCCCCTGTGCGATTTTTTTTTTTTAATTAGCCGGCTGATGGAAGACTCAGCCCATCGAAGCATCACATCATCGTATCTTAATACAAGTTAAGTTCTGTTTCCTGATTGTATTTGTTTTCCATAGGAGCTGGACAGGTTTCTTTATTTCTGATTATAAATATGAACCAGTCTTTATTGATTATACATTATTATGATGCTGAAGAATATTCATTAAGGTTTCTTTTTCACGGTTTTATTTTTTTTTATATATATTGTGCCTACATTATTATCATTATCAGTATCATTATCATTTAGCATAATTTATTGTATTGATATAATTTTTGTTTATTCATTTAAAGTTATCATTATTTTCATTATTACCATTACTATTATTATCATTAATGGCATTAAAAATATAATCAACATTATCATGATCGTCATCATCACATAATTATGATCATCGTCACTGGGGTCGGAGCTCCGTCTATTCATATATGATGATGATGATGACAATGACGATGATGATGTTGGTAATAATACTGGTGATCCTGACGATGGTGTTGATGTGATGACGATGATAGTGAAGATGATCGTGATGATTATGACGATGATGCTTGTGGGGATTGTGATGGTGTTCTTAGAATAATGATAACGACGATAGTGATTATAATAACGAAGGGATTAATGAAAATGATGATGGCAAGAATGATAATGATAGCATTGGTGATACATGTAATGATCGAAAGGATAGAGACTATTATGATAATGATATGATAATAGTAACATGCAAATGGTAACACGTCGGTAACGATGGGATAATAAAATTTTTAGTGATATCGCTGTACATGATTTTGTTTTCCTAAAATGAAGAAAAAAATGACATTGTAACAGCAATTCTAAAGAGCAATAGTGATGATAATGTAGATGATTATAGCGCTCGATAATAATGACACAAAAAACAAAATGGCGCCTCTGCCTTGGGCATCTCGTCGACTTGTTTCCACAGAACGTCGACTTCGTAGGTTGGAAAGACAACCATCAGCGTATATTGAGACAAAAATAAGCTAATGAGAAGCATGCGATTATTTCGCTTCTTGATAACGAAAGACGCAGGTTTCTTAATAATCAACAGGATAAAATGCTTCTTTAAGGTGTATTTGCAGTCAAAGTAGCTGCTGGCATGACTTGCATTTTTTGACCAGCCGAACTGATCGTTTGCCATTTGGCGATCTCTCTTATCTTTTCACTGTTATAATTATCGTTAATTAAACACTGTATATATATATACATAATAGTGGTAATGATGATAACAATGACGATGATTATTATGATGCTGTTGATAATGATGATGATAATGATGATGTCAATGCTGATGATGACACACACATACACACACACACACACACTCTCTCTCTCTCTCTCTCTCTTTCTCTCTCTTACACGCATATACATACTTATGCAAATATGTGAATCAGTAAAAACAAGAGTAAAGGTACAGATAAATGAGATGTTGATAATGACGATGGTAATGAAAACCACCGAATGAAGATGCTACACCGCTGTTAGAGCGCAAGTCACGCTTGCAAGTTGGCCTTTCAATCCGTCGTCGGGCTAATGATGCTAACTGCTACCACCTGGCACTAATAACAATGTTAAGCTTACAGTCGTCTTTCTTTTTACAAAATATGGATGCTTCTAGATAGCAGTGTCACCAAGACTACGACGAGGACTGCCCTTGCCCGAAATATTTAAATCGAGTTGTTACGTCTGGGAAAGGGAATATTTTTTTTTTTTTTTTTTTTAGTTCTTTCGTAAGTCACTAGAGGAGTTTACTCTTATGCGAGCTGTTTTTTTTTTTTTTTTTTTTTTTAATATCTGAGATGGACATTAGGCCTAAAGGGGAAAGCGGGAAATTGTGACTTAATGCGTTTGGATTCAAAGAACGATCAAATAAATAAATGGGTTCCGCGACTTAAAAAATGAAATATTTC
>NW_028234440.1:23799385-23801885 GCF_977035675.1 Penaeus japonicus
TTCAGTTTCAGTGTACCTAAAGTGGGGTGGCGGCAGTATGTAGACTGCCGCGTTCTTTTCATATCATAGGTTTTGAGGCAGAGAAAAGAACACTTTACTGCCACGGACCAACACAACCAAATCTACTTTGGTTTTGGAAAAAATATATATATACATATATATTTATATATATATAAATACACACACACACAGGCATTTATGTACATATAGACAGACATATTTATATTTTCATATTTATAAAGATAAATGTACATACATATATGTATATACATACATATGTATACATATAGATTAGATATAAATACATATGTATACATATAGATTAGATATAAATACATATATTACACACAACACATACAGGCACACACACACAAACACACACATATATACATATGCATATTGATTTGAAACGTATTCTACCCGACAATAATATACTTTGCATATATATTAAAGTAATTTAGAAGCAAAATTTCTGCATAAACCTAGCAGATATTTTCAGGTAGAAATTTCAGACAGCTTTCTCAGGAGGAGTGGCACCCCCCGAGGATGAGTTGCCATTTACACTTACATGTAGATCAAATTCCGTTAAAATTCGCTGTACAAATACTTATATATTTGTCCATATTTCACCTCGTTAAAAGTCACATAGAGCTGTCTTCCAGGCTTGCCCGGGTACTAGCGTTAGAGTGCAGTGTCCCGAAGACTGCTTCTACTACGACGGCACCAACCAGAGGGATTCCTTCCACGCTCTTTGCGACGAGGGGCGCTGGGCGGTGACACAGCCAGCTGACCCGACCTGACCCGACTTTCTTACCGGCTGCTCGTATGGGAAAACGAAAGGGAGTAGGGTGGTCGCTACTTGTGAACATGCACATGAAACTGTGTGTGTGTGTGTGTGTGTGTGTGTGTGTGTGTGTGTGTGTGTGTGTGTGTGTGTGTGTGTGTGTTATTTGGACGCCGTGGGCATTTTAGGTGTGTATTAGTGGTTGTGTGATAGTTTGTTTTTATTCAAGACTATATAATATAAAACTGTATGTGTTTTTGAATGCGATCTTCTCAGTAAGTGGGATGTTGCCGTTTGAACAGGGCATTTGCTTCAAAAAAGTTAGTGTTGTATTTCTCTGCTAAAATAAAATACTCCTTTGACTATGTCTTCACTTGATATTTTCTTGTTTGGTGAGAATGATTATCATACTAATTTGTTTGAAGAATAATCCCAAATCTTACATTTTCATACTGATAATTATAGGATAGTACTTACACTCAAAAGATTGACTTCTAATAAATATTTGTTTGCAATAACTAAAGGCTATCTCACTTTCTCTGTTCTATCACACCAATGGACATTGAATTTTTTTTCCGAAAGTGTTCTCAAATTTCAAATCGCATCTCTTGTCTGTCTGGTTTTAGATAGATAGATAGATAGATAGATAGATAGATAGATAGATAGAGAGAGAGAGAGAGAGAGAGAGAGAGATTGATTCAGATATCCCGACAGGAATCGTTATGCCTCACAGATGTTTACATACGAACCAGTCTATCACAAACATCATTCAATCTTCCCTCAGCTGTCCGCATGTGCATGTGGGAATTCTGCCTGAATGCCGACATGACCATAATCGGAACTCCTCCCATCGACTCTACGGTCCATCAGTACATGTCATCACTGTAAGTAACTTTGGTTTCAATCAAATGTTCAGTCTCTTTGGTATCAAATTCATGTCGACATGTTACTCCTGTCAATGTATGGCAACGTTGTTAACAGTGACCTTATGTCAACGTTGTTACTTTACATCAATTTTATAACTCAGGTCGATATCGTCACTTATGTCAAGATTGTCACTTAAATCAGTACCATATCATATGTAAACGTGATGAACCATTACGTCATCATTACATACGGCATCCTCTGCAGGCACGCGAAGGGACAACGATGACCGTCACATGCAGACCGGAAAACCGCACGCTGTGGTCCTACGCCGGCCTCTGGAGCACCCAGGTCACCACGTGCGAAAATTCGATGGGGGCGGATTATATTGACCAATGTTATGCGAGTAAGTGTCCTTCCCTTTAATGTCTGTTTCTCTTTGGTGATATGCTAACACAAGGATCTGTAACTGCAGAGTAACACACACACACACACACACACACACACTTGTCAAACGCTCCTTCGGGGGACTAGCTGTGGCATCCCAACGAATTCTACGCGTCTCTGCATTGAGTCCTTCTGGCACGGAGACTGGTTTGGAGTTGCAGTCTGGAGCAAGCAGAGGGAGTCGCCAAAGAGGGATATCTCTGTTTATTTCTTTCGGTAGTGCTGATCTTCTGCCAAACATGTACCTCCACGTAAGTCACATGGACCAGGCTTTTAACGCGGCTATCCATGATCCAGGAAGCCATCGGGTGCAGCTTAACATCCTGACCAGAACCAGTATAAACACACAGTCAAAAGAAATTTCCGTATCTTTTATATTCCTCAGCCTGCAGGACGTTCACGAAA
>NW_028234440.1:23809770-23812270 GCF_977035675.1 Penaeus japonicus
GGAAACGTTTTGTCTACTCGCGCATACTCACAGAACCAAACAATACGAACTTCGCTCAGATATTTTCTAATGGGGTCTAAGTAAACAGACATATTCTTGTTAAATGTCCGAAAAAACTGGTCCCTGCCCTTTCCACGTCTCTTTCTTGTTTTCCTACTTCCTATCCACCCCTCTCTTCCTTATTTTTCTTCCCCCTTATCTTCCTTATCATCCTTTCCCCCCTTGCCTGGCCCCCCCTCCCTTGCCTTAGCCTTGTGCTTCCGTCCTCCCGTTTCCTTTTGTTTCCCCTCTAGCTGTATCCTGGACATTTCCCTGCGCTGTTCCTCCCGCCCTGATTCCTCGGCTCTCTGACCATTCATTTCTTAAGTCTACCCTCTAACTTCTCTGACTTTCTGTGTTTTGTATCTCTTTCTCTCTTTAACCTTTTCCTGTTCGCTGACCCCCCTTCCCCTGTTAACCCCCTCTGCCTGACCTTGCTTCAGGGCACGTATGAAATCCAGGGAGGTTCTCGAAGCATCTCCAGGACAGCCCTACACACACAAGCAAGCATTGTTTGGAAATTACCAGAGTTTTGGTCACTTGCTTTAGTGTTTTAATTGTTATTTTAATTAATTTAATTTTCTAGTATAAAACTTTTTTTTGGCTATGAGAAATGCCACGTCGCTCACTTTAGTTTCGATTTTATTTATCATGTGTTTATTTATTTATCTATTCATTTATTTTCATTATTATCATCTTTTGTGCAGAGTGTATCTTAAGGGTTTATGCACTGCTCTGGATAGGTTTATTCAAACACCCTTGTGTTGCTTGCATTTATTATTTCTAATTGACTCTAACTCCCTTTTCACTGTTAACTTTGACCTCGCTTTGACGTGACGACGCGGGCGCAGCGACAGCGAGGTTGTGCGACCGAATGGCTTGCCAGTGAGCACCAGGCTGGACGTGCTTTGAGAAAATCTTGCGTGAGAAAAGACACGCTGGCCAACGCCAGACAGAGACACCTCGAGTTATTTCACTTTTTTTCCCTTTCATTCGTTTAGACTGAGAATCTATATTCTTTTAAATTATTTATTTTGGTGATTTTTTGTGTATCTTAATCGTAATTCTTATTTCCATTTATCATTTCAAAGCCTTCTCTCCTTCTCTATCTTGCTCTCTCTCTCTCTCTATCTCTCTCTCTCACCTCTCGCCTATTCTCTCGACTCCATGCTCCTCTCTCTCAGTCTTCGTCTTCCTCTCCTCTCTCTCTCCCCCCCCCCCCTCTGCATCTCTCTCTCTCTTCTCTCTCTCTCTCTCTCTCTATCTCTCTCTCTCTCTCTCTCTCCCTCTTTCTCTCTCTCTATGCACTCACACACACACACACACACACATATATATATATATATATATATATATATATATATATATATGAATATAAGAGAAATATATCTATATATCTGTATCTCTCTCTCTCTATCTATCTATCTATTTGTTTAACTATCTATCTACCTATCTATCTATCTCTCTATCTATCTACCTATCTACCTATCTATCTATCTCTCTATCTATCTACCTATCTACCTATCTATATGTCTAATCTGCGAGCCATAAATTTGTATTCTTCCGACTCGGCATAGCAAGACATGGAGAGAGGTCACAGGATGCCACATCTGGTCAGCCTAATGACCGAACTCACACGCTGATCCTTGAGAAGCAACAGAGGTGACGCACGCACACCTTCAAGTTCTTTCAACACGTTCGTTTCCTTGCATTTATTTACTCTTGCAATCGTGTTTCGGTCGCCCCCCCCTTCCTTGCCAAACTGCATCGAAGAGCTGTGCAATATCCAATGTCTTTGTATACTTAATCAGCGATATTACCAGATCTTTGTTGTATAAACACATTCTGTATCCCTTAGATACACATTCAGTTTGGTTAGATGTTTAATTGCCTTTTGCAAAGCATTTGCACTGTTCTGCGCTGTTATTCAAATCAAATTTCTCTCTCTCTCTCTCTCTCTCTCTCTCTCTCTCTCTCTCTCTCTCTCTCTCTCTCTCTCTCTCTCTCTCTCTCTCTCTCTCTCTCTCTCTCTCTCTCTCTCTCTCTCTCTCTCTCTCTCTCTCATTCCCCATACCCAAAAGGAACAGCCACGCAACAACGACAAGAACTACATCAAGCTACAGATAACACTCTCTTCCCTCGGGTGCAGAGACGCTGGACCTCGCCTTTCGTTTGCATGATCACTCGGCGTTGGTCAGCGCGAGTGAGAGAAAATGAATTTGAGAAATTGAAGGATATAACAAAATCTTCCAAGATAAAGATTAAGAGAAAAGGAGGGGGAGGAGGGGTGCTAGGTAAGGGAGTGGAGAGGGAGGGAGAGCGGGAGGGGCGGGACGAGGTAGTGTCAAAGCTATAAGAGGTGTTCTGTCTATAAGAAGGGTAAGGTCAGGGAGAAGAACAAAGGAGGGAAACGTGTGTGTGCCTTCCCTAACGACGGAGGAAACCGTGGAAAAGCTCCCTG
>NW_028234440.1:23849592-23867092 GCF_977035675.1 Penaeus japonicus
CAGATACTCTTTTTACGTGCTAGCCTCTGGATTTGTACTGCAAGGCCCACCTTACCCTCCAGTTTTATTAAGTTAAGTAGAGTGTTGATTTTGGATTACAAGGCAAAAGGGCGGACATTATTTGAAGAATAGTGCTTTGTTTTAATAGTATTTAAACTTGTTATGCTGGACCGTTTTAGTGCTTATTTTTATTTCATTTTAGTATTGCTTATTTTGTTCAGTTTTACTTTTGTGCTTTTTGTTCAGTTTTAGTATTTCCCTTTTATGTTCAGTTGCTTTTATGTCAATTCTAATTTCTGTTCTTTTATGTTCTTGTTTGCTCATTTTTATTTAATAAATGTAGACCTTTTATTTGCATTTCTAACATAACCTTTGATAAGCTATATTGGCTACCCCAATTGATTTAAAATTACATGATATGAAATGAATAACCCGATGGGTATTAGTGAAACACTACAACCCAAATAATGGTGGCAGCTTGGGGATTTGCAGTTTGCTTGGTCGACGGTTCCAGAGCCGGTTTTTAGTTGTTTGTTTTGAGTATCTGACCGCACTTTTAGTTGTAATCATGCAACAACTGGTTTTATTGAGTTTTTGTTTTATGTAAAATTGCACATTGTTTTATGTTCAGTTTTTAATGAATTTTATGTTTTCGTTTTGTATTTTCTTTTGGTTTTACAGTATTTCATTCCAAGTATGTACACGTTTTGTGTTTCGTTTAATTTTATTACCTTGCATGTTTTAAATAAGTTATGTTGTGGTGTATATTTGTATTTTTGCTTTGGTCTTTTTTATTTTGATTGTTTTATGATTTTGTAATGTTTTACCCTAAGTTATTACTTTGTATTTTGTGACTGACTTTTACTCTAATCCATTTTATGCAATTCGTTTGTTATACATTTGTGATGCCCATGAACTTTGAAAGTGTTCCTGTATAATCCTGGTGTTGTAACATTTTTCTTTTGTAGGTTGTAATTGTAGGCATGATCCTTTTGTAAGTTTTCTTTCAAGGCAGCAGCTCCAGTGCCATCGAAAAGGTGCTAATTAAATGAGGCAGGCAGTGAGCAAAACCAAGGAAAATTAAAGAACGATAATTGTTTCAGGTTTGCTGATCTCCTACATGCAGTTCGTGCTGATTTTTTTTTTATTACATTTCCATATAAACTAATCCCTCTGACAGCTTTTGGTGACGGAATATGGGTGAGCCGAGCAAGAAGAAGGGAACAATGACGACACGTAACAGTCAGCGAGATGAGTCTCAGGGAGAACCTGAGGGAGCAAGTGCCCAATTGGCACCAATCCAAGCACAGCAACCCATGCAAGCTCTTTTAGAGGACTTAGTTAGTCAGATGAGAGAGTTGCGTTCTGAGGTAAGGGAAATGCACAGCCGAAATGATAACTTAGCTACAGAGTGTGCTGCATTACGGCAGATTGTCAATAGACAGGTCACAGATCCAGCCCGTGAGCCTCTGCAGTCTGTCACTGATACAGACTTTGAGTCGGATCATGAAGCCGAACGGGATCCTGAGGAGGCCCAAAGCCCTCAAACTGTAATTCGAACTAATTCCAGTAATAATAGACCTGACCCTCAGATACTGGGGAACCTATTGCCTAGATTCCCACCTCAGCATGCCACTTTAGCTCCAATGACGTTTGCTGAACCTCGTGCACACATCCCATTGTTTGAGGCAAAAACGCCCGCTTCCAATCCTCTACAAAGGAATAATGAGGTAGATCACTGGATTCGTCAGATCGAGTTGCAGCTGGCCGGTGATGCCTCTAGAATTAGAGCTGCAAGGATCCATTGCCGCGGGAATGCAGAAAGGGTAATTAATTCAACACTTTTTGATGGTATAGTTGACTGGCAGCAGTTTTCTTTACGCATTAGGCATAAGTTTTGCGGCACCACAACTGCCTCAGAATTTCTCCGTCAACTTTCAGACAAGCGGCTGCGTGAACATCAAAGTCCTCAAGATTTGCTACTGGAAATTGAAGGTGCTGTATTGTCTGGCTGGCGAGATTTACCGGGCATAACTGATAAGCCTAGAGAACTTATTAGGAGAACTTTTGTTGAAGCTTTGCCATTTTGGTTGCAAGAAAGTGTTGCTGGCCAAGAAAATGGTACTTTAGAAGATCTTGCCACTGTAGTGACCCGTGTTTGGAGTATTCGTCAGAGAGCTAGATCTGGTAGTTCCAGATATAAGTTTACTCCCATCTCAACTTCTCTCCATCATACAGGTTCACCTGAGGTAACAACAGCTGCAGTTGGAGACCGCCCATACTGTGCATTCCATCGTCAAAGAGGACACACGACACGTGATTGCCATGAAAAACCTAAGGGTTTTGTCTGTTGGCGATGTGGAGAAGCTGGACATGGTCGGAGAAATTGTCCCTTTTCAGAAAGTCAGGCCAGAGAGCGAGTCCGTACTGACCCTGACACCTTGCCAACGGGCTCGAAGTAGGAATGTATCCAAGAGTAAGGCAGGAAGACCCATGGTCAATGTACAGGTAAATGGTATAAGATTGCGATGCTTAATAGATACTGGCAGTGAAGTTACGCTCCTAAAAGCATCTATACGTAATAAGATCCATTTAAAGCAGATCCATGAATCTCGGAAGCTACTTGCAGGTGTGTCTGGGAAGGAGCTTAATGTAATTGGAGAGTCTGATGTTCGGATTCAACTTAACGTGGACAAATATTTTTCACATCGAGTGTGTGTCGTCAATGGCATTAACTTTCCGGGTGATATGCTCATCGGCATGGATGTCCTGAGACGCGCAAGCCATGCACTAGTGCATAAGAAATTCCCTCCTCAGAACTTCCTTTTATTT
Organism: Penaeus japonicus; assembly: GCF_977035675.1. Lineage (NCBI taxonomy): Eukaryota > Metazoa > Arthropoda > Malacostraca > Decapoda > Penaeidae > Penaeus > Penaeus japonicus. Next base: position 23,852,425 of record NW_028234440.1, read on the forward strand.
GATGGAGTTAAGCTCCCTGTTCTATTTACAGACTGTCCAAGCCTCCAGATTACCGTTGTAAGCAAAGGTATCACTTCAAAAATTGCCAAAGACACTCCTAAAGCTCGAGTATGTTCATCCATCACAATCCAACCAAAGGCAGGAAGATTTGTCCCAGCTAAAGTACCTCCTGACTTTGCCAAGTCACCGACACTTCTGGTTGAACCGTCAGGTGATACAATTATTATGCCAAAAACTGTAGTTGCCCCAACCAACGGCATTATACCTCTTTGGGTTATTAATACAAGCAATAAACCACTGAGATTGAAAGGGGGCACATTGCTTGCAACCTTGTCTGATGTTCATCCCTTATAACACCAGATGATGGCTTACCTGTTGCCGCTCCGCCTGATGACCGCTTACCTGTTGCCGCTCCGCCTGATGACCGCTTACCTGTTGCCCGCTTACCTGTTGCCGCTCCGCCTGATGACCGCTTACCTGTTGCCGCTCCGCCTGATGACCGCTTACCTGTTGCCGCTCCGCGTCTGATGACCGCTTACCTGTTGCCGCTCGCCTGATGACCGCTTACCTGTTGCCGCTCCGCCTGATGACCGCTTACCTGTTGCCGCTCCGCCTGATGACCGCTTACCTGTTGCTGTTCCACCCAGTGCCGCATCACCTATCCACAGCCGCTCAAATGTTGACTCCTCTACAAAGCCAGACACTCTCAAATGCCCAGTCGGTACATCAAGTAAGTTTGTGATGAGCACCGAGGTTCTAGATGAAGAATTTACTTTTGAGGATGATGAATTTGATGAACATTATGGACAACTAGATTTTGGATATGGTTCAGACGAGTTTGATGTTTTCCCGGATTTCAACTTTGATCCTTGCCAGAAGAGAATCTGCATGCCCAGCCAGGAAATGAGGATAGTAATTCCTTTGTGTCCACAGAACTACCTGGAAATATAACCACACAGACTGGTGCCTACCGTGATTGGTGAATTGCAGGCTGGTGTGTTACGGCCCAGCACTTACCAACCTTCTTCAACTAGCTCCTGCTAAAGATGGTACTTCTGAGAGGTTACCCCCTCTCCCCCCTGGATCATTTGACCCGCGGCTGCGAACCAGATAGATCAAGGATACAAGGTCTATTGCAAAAGTTTTCTGGGCTCTTCACATCTGATACTATGGCCATAGGAACCATTCCTGGAATAACCCACCAATCCCCCATTTTTCCTACAGGTGATGCACTACCTACTGTTACAAGACAGTGGAGACTACCACAAACTGCACGTAACACAATCCGTGAGCAATTGATGAGTGTGATGCAAGGCTAAGGCAGGTGTCATTGAGCCTTCGACAAGTCCATGGCTCTCACCTGTTGTACTGGTAAGGAAAGAAGGATGGAACAGTTAGGTTTTGTGTGGATTTCAGGACTAAAACGCCTTAACTACCTGACAGTTGATTCTTATCCACTTCCGCAAATCCAGCAGGTTATTGATGATCTCCATCAGAGCTGTATTTTCACTTCATTGGATGCTCGTTCAGCATATTGGGCCATCCCTGTTGAACCTACAGATCGTCCGAAAACGGCATTCAGTGATGGAGCAAGAGTGTGGCAATTTACCGTCCCCACCCCCCCCCCCCGTATGCCATATGGACTAAAGACTGCCCGCAAACCTTCCAAAGAACAATTAATATGGTTTATCCTCTGTTTTAGGTCGTCATACAGCTGCATATTTGGACGATGTGGTCATTTTTAGTAGGAACATGGATGAGCACCTAATGCACCTGGATGAGACGCTTTCACTATTGCACCAAAGCAGGATTATGTTTAAATCTAATAAATGTGATATTGGTGTGCGGAAGTTTTAAGTTCCTAGGATTTGAAGTTTCAGCTGAAGGCATACGACCTAATCCTGAGAAGTTGCAAGCATTTGCAGAGATGAGCCGGCAAAAGATGTGAAGGGTGTATATCAAACGTTGTTCCCCCCCCCCCCCCGCAGATTCCTAGGTGCGGCTGGATTTTTTAGACGGCATATTGCTGGATTTGCTAAAATAGTAAAACTGCTCCACTTACATGTTTGACCAGAAAGAACACCATATTTCTCTGGACACAGGAATGCCAACAGGCTTTTGATACACTGAAATCTGCTCTGATTTCAGCTCCTGCTCTACAAAATCCTGACTATAACAAGGATTTCCAGATTCACTGTGATGCCTCCAAGTTGCCATTGGAGCATGTTGATGCAGCAAGACTCTCGGGGTGTGCCACATGCTGTGGCATACTTCTCGAGGGGGAAAGGAAAAAAAAACAAAAAAAAAAAAAAAAAAAGAAAAGAAAAAAAAGAAAAATGGGGCAGATCCCGCTATAGTGCAACAGACAGAAAAGCACTTGTCGTTCTAGAGGCGGTAGGGGCTTTTGATCCTTATGTGTATTGGCATAAGCTCACTCTTTACCCAGATCACTGACCTCTTCTGTATGTTTTTACGAGAAAGAGTAAAAGCCCTAAGATGTCACAATGGAGCATAGAACTTCAGCAATACAACTTTGACATCTTGTACAATTAAGGGGTGTTTTAACATGTCCCTGATATGATCTCACGAGCCATAACAGCTACCATTGCCACAGCAGAGATTCTAGGGGAAAATGACACTGCAGTCTTGAGGAGGAGTGAACAGGTGAAGACCCTACCTGGCAACTGGCCATCAAATACTTAGAGGGAGGCCCCTCTCGCAAGTACCATCAACCAAGTTGCCCGCCTTCTTTAGCAGAGTTTGAGATGGCCAATGGAGTACTCTATCATTTACAAGAGTCGAGTGATAAGATTCTCCGACGTGTTGTTGTTCCTAGACATCTGAGGGACTCTGCCTTACGTCTTTCACATGCCTCGCCCTGGCCGCCCATCCTGGAATCTTTAGGACATATAACAAACTAAAATCTTTGTTCTTCTTCAGAATATGTGTCTTACACAAAGAAGTTTGTTAAGTCCTGCCAAAATTGCCAGGTAAAGAAAGGACATTCCTTTAGGAATGCACCACTTGCTGCTGCACCAGAAGTTTTATGCCCTCTTGAGAAATTGTCAGCAGACTTGATCCAGCTACTCCCATACTGAGAAGGGAAATATAGACTTGTGATTATGGTGTTTTTTAGTGATAGTAGATCAGTTGTCCCCGATTTGTGGAACTAGTTCCGCTCCTAGATAAGAGATCTGAGACTATTGCCACAGCTATCGTAGATAATTTTATAACCTCATACGGTCCCCCTTTGGAGTTGCAGGCAGATGGAGGAGCAGAATTTAACAACCAGCTTCTAGCTGCTGTGTGTCGAGAGCTTAAGATCAACTTCAATATTACAGTGCCATATAACCCTAAATCTAATGGTATGGTAGAAAGAACCAACAGGGTGGATAAGTTAGAGTTATATCACAAGGCTTGAGTTTATATTTAAAGTAGTGAAGATAGAAGCGACTGAAGGAGGCACTAACTACTCTTTGTGACCATGCAACCTACTTCTGGGATGATATCCTTTCCAAGGTAAGGTTTGCATTGAATACTTCTATTCATCGATCGGTTATGGATCAACCATTACACCTATTTCAGGGTCATGTTGTGGATATACCAATAGGGATGTCTTTGAAACCGGTGTATGATGACGCTACTCCAGAGATTTTATGGCAAAAATTGCAATTAGCTTGGGCTGCTGCTCAGGAAGCAAGTAGAACAGCTCGTACTGCATGGACCAAAGATTATAATAAGGTGAAAAGATCACTGTCTTTAAAGGAAGGATCACTAGTCCTCACAATGTTACACAAGCACACTAACACCCTTTCACCACGTTGGGAAGGGCCTGCCCGTGTAATCAAGAAGTTAGGACCTGTTGTGTTTATAGTAAGGAATTTGTATGGTGAGTCTTGTAAACGGAAGGTTCATGTTAACTACATCAAACCCTACTTTTCAACACATGAGTCACACTTGCCCCTTGAGGAAATGGATCCTGATGCAGATGACCCAGATGAAGAAGAGGATCTCAGTGGCTTTATTAGCAGCTGTGCTCCTGAGCATAGTTTTCCATGCTGTACCGGTGAAGATGTGAGAAGAAAAGATCCATGTGTGTCCTAGATAATGACAGATAAGGAAAGCAGTGGCATAGTGTTTAGTGCAAATAAGTGACCACTCAGTGTCAGTGATAGTGAAATAATGTCTGACCTTTTCCAGAGAGCATTATCTGCAGTGTGCTGTTCTGATGGCGTTGAAGCTTTTTCACTTTTATTTGTTTCTCATTTAATATTGTCTTGATCTGTTTTATTTCATTCATGTATATTTTTGTTCTTAAGGTTTTGGCCGGCGCCGTGGAAGTATTTGGTGCAGTTTAGGTACTGATGAATGACGTGATTATTCTATTTTTATGAAAGTTTTATGCGTTATATGAGAGTTTTATGCGTTTTATGAAGGTTTTATGCGTATTATGAATGTTATATGAGTTTTATGAAAGTTTTTGCGTTTTATGAAAGTTTTATGTGTTTTATGAAAGTTTTTGTGGTTTTATGAAAGTTTTATGCGTTTTTGCGTTTTATGAATTTATGCGTTTATGAAAGTTTTATGCGTTTTATGAAAGTTTTATGCGTTTTATGAAAATTTTACGAGACTTACCAGGTTTCCAGGCCGTCGATCCAGTAAAATAACTTTCTTGACCTATAAACATAGCATGCTCTCTGATTTACTTCCGCTTGTTCTTGTGTCCCTAAACTGCACCCTATTTGTCAGACCCTGTCCTTTTTTTAATGTAATTGCATGTGCTTCTGACCTGCTTGTGTGGAGCGGCTTTTCTAGCCATACACCGAAAGAATTCCTGCTTGTGTCTTGCTGTCCATGCTAAAGCACTTGCCAATAATAGAGTGGGCTCTGGTCAGTTTGAGGATAGTTGCGAGTAGAATTCCTCGTAATTTTTCGCTAGCCGGCAGCTTCGGACTCCATTGCCCGGGGGTGGTTGTAGTGACCATTTACTTTAGTAACCCAAAACTTGGTACTGCCCCCTAGATTTTGTTCTGTCCCTCGCAAGGAGCGTTAAGTCAGGTGTGTACCACGTGACTTGCCAGTTTTAAACGTCACCTTTTATTTATTTTGTAGCGTATTTTTTAAAAGTTCATTTTAATAAGTTCTATGTAATTCATTTCTTTTATTTCATCTATGCACTTTATGTTCCTTTTTGTTTCGTTTTTATTTCTTTTAAATGATTTTTATTTTTGTCCTTTACTTTTGCACTTTTAATGTTTCGTATATGGTATTTTATAGAGCTTTATTTGTTTAGGTTTTAACTTCGTGTTTGTAAGGCCCAGCTAATAAGAAGTATTTTAAAGGGTTTTAGTAATCTATTTTTTATTTTATTTTTTAAAGTGTAAATCGAACAGAGGCTAGGCAATCGCCTCTGGCGATTGCCAATTGTTGACATCGTAGCCATATTTTTAAGAAAACGGCTGCAATACTATTTTTACGTGCTAAGCCTCTGGATTTGCACTGCAAGGCGCCCACCTTACCCTCCAGTTTTATTAAGTTAAGTAGAGTGTTGATTTGGATTACAAGGCAAAAGGGTGCGGACATTATTTGAAGAAATAGTGCTTTGTTTTAATAGTATTTTAAACTTGTTATGCTGGACCGTTTTAGTGCTTATTTTTATGTCCATTTTAGTATTGCTTATTTTGTTCACAGTTTTACTTTTGTGCTTTTTGTTCAGTTTTAGTATTTCCCCTTTTATGTTCAGTTGGCCCCCCTTTTATGTCAATTCTAATTTCTGTTCTTTATGTTCTTGTTTTGCTCATTTTTATTGTATATAAATGTAGACCTTTTATTTGCAATTTCTAACATAACCTTTGATAAGCGCTATATTGGCTACCCCCAATTGATTTTAAAATTACATGATATGAAATGAATAACCCGATGGGTATTAGTGAAACACTAAAACCCCAAAATTTTGGTGGCAGCTGGGGATTGGCAGTTTGCTTGGTCGGACGGTGCAGAGCGGTTTTTTGGTGTTTGTTTTAGTATCTGACGCACTTTTTGTGTAATCATGCAACAACTGGTTTTATTGAAGTTTTTCGTTTTTTGTACATTGACATTGTTTTTTTGTTCAGTTTTTAATGAATTTATGTTTTCGTTTTTGGTTATTATCTTTTGGTTTTACGTATTTCATTCCAAGTATGGTCCTCGTTTTGTGTTTCGTTTAATTTTATTACCCTTGGCAGTGTTATAATAAGTTATGTTGTGGGGTATATTTGTATTTTTGGCTTTGATCTTTTTTTTTTGATTGTGTTTTATGATTTTGTAATGTTTTATGATATTGTAATGTTTACCCTGTTATTACTTTGTGTTTTTTCGGATGACTTTTACTCTAAATCCATTTTATGCATTCGATGTTATAATTTGATGATGCATGAACTTTGATCAAGTGTTTCCTGTATAATCCTGGTGTTGTAAAATTTTTTTCTTTTGTAGGTGTAATTGTAGGCATGTTCCTTTTGTAAGTTTTCTTTCAAGGCAGCGTCCAGTGCCTTCGAAAAGGTGCTAATTAAATGAGGCAGCAGTGAGCAAATCCAAGCGAAAATTAAAGAACGATAAATTGTTTCAGGTTGTGCTGATCTCCTACATGCATTCGTGCTGATTTTTTTTTTATTTCATTTTCCTATTAAACTAATCCTTGACAGCTATTGGTGAAGGAATAAGGGGTTGGGCCGAGCAAGAAGAAGGGAACAATGACGACCGTAACAGTCAGCGAGATGGTCTCTGGGAGTACCTGAGGGAGCAAGTGCCCAATGGCACCACTCCAAGCACGCAACCCTTGCAAGCTCTTTTAGAGGACTTAGTTAGTCAGATGAGAGAGTTGCGTTCTGAGGTAAGGGAAATGCACAGCCGAAATGATAACTTAGCTACAGAGTGTGCTGCATTACGGCAGATTGTCTTAGGACAGGTCACAGATCCAGACCCCGTAGAGCTCTGCAGTCTGTCTCTGATACTGCTTTGAGTCGGATCATGAGTCGAAAGGGATCCTGAGGAGCCAAGCCCTCAAATGTAATTCGAACTAATTCCAGTAATAATAGACCTGACCTCTGTCTACTGGGGAAACTATTTGCCTAGATTCCACATCCGCATGCCACTTTTGATCCAATGACGTTTGCTGATCCTCGTGCACACATCCATTGTTTGAGGCAAAAAAGCCCCGCTTCACATCCTCTAAAAAGGAATAATGAGGTAGAATCACAGGATTCGTCAGATCGAGTTGCAGCTGGCGGTGATGCTATCTAGTCATTAGAGCTGCAAGGATCCATGCGCGGGAATGCAGAAAGGGTATTTATTCAACACTTTATGATGGTTAGTTGGCTGGCAGCAGTTTTCTTTACGCCATTAGGCATAAGTTTTGCGGCACCAACTGCTCAGAATTTCTCCGTCAACTTTCAGACAAGCGGATCCTGCTGTGAACACCAAAGTCTCAAGATTTGCTACGGAAATTGAAGGTGCTGTATTGTCTGTGGCGAGATTTACCGGGCACATTAACTGATAAGCATAAAGATCTTATTAGGAGAACTTTTTGTTGAGCTTTGCCATTTTGGTTGCAGAAAGTGTTGCTGGCCAGATATGGTACTTTAGAAGATCTTGCGCAGTAGTGACCCGTGTTTGGAGTATTCGTCAGAGAGCTAGTTCTGTAGTTCCAGATATAAGTTTACTTCCCATCTCCAACTTCTTCCATCTTACAGGTTCACTGAGTAACAACTGTGCTGTTGGAGACCGCCCTTACTGCTGCAATTACAACGTCAAAGAGGACATCGACACGTGATTGCATGAAAAAACCTAAGGGTTTTTGTCTGTTGCGATGTGGAGAAGCAGGACATGGTCGGAGAAAGGAAACTTGTTCCCTTTACAGAAGTCAGGCAGAGAGCGAGTCCGTACTGAACCCTGACACCTTTGCCAACGGGCTCGAGAGGTAGGAATGTATCCAAGCTGTAAGGCAGGAAGACCCTGGTCATGTACAGGTAAAGGTATAAGATTGCGAATGCTTTGATAGATATGGCAGTGAGTTACCGCTCCCTAAAGCATCTCTACTTAATAAGATCCTTTTAATGCTAGATCCAGGATTATCGGAAGCTACTTGCAGGTGTTGTGCGGGAAGGAGCTTAATGTAATGGAGAGTCTGATGTTCGGGCTTCACTTTAAGTGGAAAAATCCTTTTCTAATCGACGTGTGTGTCGTCAATGGCATTAACTTTCGGGTGATAGCCATCGGCATGGATGTCCTGTGCGCGCAAGCCATGCATAGTGCATAAGAAATTCCCTCTCAGAACTTCCTTTTATTTGTTGGGAGTTAGTCCTAGTTAAATTTACAGTCGTGTCCAAAGACCCCAGATTACGTTGTACGGGCAAAGTACCCCCGGAATCACTTCAAAAATTGCCAAAAGACACTCCTAAACGCCGTGTATGTTTATCCATACAATCAAACCCAAAGGCAGGAAGATATGTCAAAGTTAAAGTACCTCCTGACTTTGCCAAGTAAACAACTCTTCCTGGTTGATCCGTCAGGTGATACAATTCATTATGCAAAAAAACTGTAGTTGCCCCAACCATCGGCATTATACCTCTTTGGGTTATTATACAAGCAATAAACCACTGAGATTGAAAGGGGGCTAATTGCTTGCAACCTTGTTGTTGGTCTAAATCCCTTATAACACCAGATGATGATTACCTGTTGCCGCTCGCTCTGAAAGACTGACTTACCTGTTGCCGCCAGTTCTGATGACCGATGACCTTGTTGCCGCTCGCCTGATGACCACTCTACCTGTTGCCGCTCCGCTGATGACGCTTACTGTTGCGCTCCGCTGAGAAACCGATTACCTGTTGGCTGTTTTCACCCAGTGGCCGCATCACTATCCACAGCGCTCAAATGTTGACACCTCTACAAAGCCAGACACTCTCAATGCCAGTCGGGTTACATAAGTAAGTTTTGTGATGGCACCGAGGGTTCTAGTTGAAGAATTTTACTTTTGAGGATGATGGAATTTGATGAACATTATGGACAACTTGTCTTAGGATATATGGTTCAGACGATTTTGATGTTTTTTCCGGATTTTCAACTTGCTTGATCCCGGTGCCAGAAGAGAATTATGCATGCCAGCCAGGAAAGGAGATAGTGATTCCTTTGTGTCCACAGAACTACCTGGAAAAATATAACCACACGACTGGTGCTACGTGATTGGTTGAATTGCAGGCTGGTGCTGTAACGGCCCAGCACTTACCAACCGTCTTGCTTCGGCTAAAGATGGTATTTGAGAGGTTCCCCTCTGGATCATTTGAGCGAACAGAAAGATCAAGGATCAAGGTCTATTGCAAAAGTTTTCTGGCTTCTTCACATCTGATACTATGGCCATAGGAACCCTTCCTGGTTAACCCTCATTATTCCTACAGTGATGCATACCTACTTGTATCAAGACAAGAGGAGACTACCCAAATGCATCGTAACACAATAAGTGAGCAATGTGAGCTATGGTCTAAGGCAGGTGTCTTGAGCTTCGACAAGTCCATGGCTCTCACCTGTTTTTTGGTACAGAAGAAGGATGGAACAGTTAGGTTTTGTGTGGATCTCAGGACTATAAAACGCCTTTAACTACTTTGATTCTAATCCACTTCCCCAAATCAGCTGTTATTGATATCTCCATCAGAGCTGTATTTTCACTTTCATTGGATGCTCGTTCAGCATATTGGGGCCATCCCTGTTGAACCTACAGATCGTCCGAAAACGGCATCAGAGATGGAGCAAGAGTGTTGGCAATTTAACCGTAATGCCATAATGGCTAAAAGACTGCCCCGCAACTTCCAAAGAAACAATTAATATGGTTATATCTCCGTTTTGGTTCGTTCATACAGCGCATATTTGGAGATGTGGTCATTTTTAGTAGGAACATGGATGAGCACCTAATGATGGATGCGACGCTTTCACTATTGCCAAGCAGGATTATGTATAAATCCTAATACATGTGATATTGGTGGGCGGAATTGTTTAAGTTACTAGGATTTGAAGTTTTCAGCTGAAGCATACGACCTATAATCTGAGAAGTTGCAGGCTTGCAGAGATGATAGCCGGCAAAAGATGTGAAGGGTAGTCGCAGATTTCCAAGGTGCGGCTGGATTTTTTAGACGGCATATTGCTTGGTTTGCTAAAAAATAAGCTGCTCCACTACTTTTTTGACAGAAAGAACACCAAAATTTCTCTGGACACAGGAATGCCTGCTAATCTGAAATTGCTCTGATTTCAGCTCCTGCTCTACAAAAATCCTGACTATAACAAGGATTTCCTGATTCACTGTGATGCCTCAAAGTTGCCATTGGAGCAGTCTGATGCAGCAAGACTCTCAGGGGTGTGCCCATGCTGTGGCATACTTCTCGAGGAGAAAAATTGGGGCAGAAATCTCCCGCGATAGTGCAACGGGACAGGAGGGCACTTGCTGTTCGTAGAGGCGGTGGGTAAGGTCTTTTGTTCTTATGTGTATGGGCGTAAGTTCACTGTTTACACAGATCACGAACCCCTTGTGTATGTTTTTACAAGAAGACTAAAAGTCCTAGGATTGTTGTCACGATGGTGCATAAGAACTACAGCACTACAACTTGACATTTTGTACAAAAAGGGGACGTTTATCATGTTACAGATATTGATCTCCGAGCCCACAACAGCTTTTCATTGCCACAGCAGAGATTCTAGGGGAAAATGACACTGCAGTCTTGAGGGAAGTGAACAGGTGAGGGACCCTACCATGGCAACTGGCCATCAAATACTTAGAGGGAGGCCAGTACCATCAACCAAGTTGCCCGCTTCTTTTGCAGAGTTTGAGATGGACAATGGAGTTACTCTATCATTTACAAGCGTCGAGTGATAGATTCTCCGAGTGTTGTTGTTCCTGACATTGAGGGACTTTTGCATAGTCTTTCACATGCTCGCCCTGGGCCGCCCATCTGGATTCTTTAGGACATATAACAAACTAAATCTTTGTTCTTCTTCAGAATATGCTGTCTTACACAAAGAAGTTGTCAAAATCTGCCAAAACTGCCAGTTAAAGGAAAAGGGACTTTCCTCTAGAAATGCCCCCACTTGCTGCTGCACCAGAAGTTGTCACGCCTCTTGAGAGAGTATCGGCAGGACTGTGTATCCAGCTACCCCTTACTGAGAAGGGAAATATTTTTGTTTTAGTGATAGTTAGATCAGTTGTCGATTGTGGAGCTAGTTCCGTCCCAGATAAGAGATCTGAGACTATTGCACAGCTAATAATTGATTATTTTATAAACCGTTTATGGTATTCTCCTATGGGGTTGCAGGCAGATGGAGGAGCTTGAATTTAAAATAACCAGCTTCTAGCAGCTGTGTGCCGAGAGCTCAGATCAAATTTAAGATTACAGTGCCATATAACCTTAAGTTTAATGGTATGGTTGAAAGGACCAACAGAGTGGTGAAGATGGCACTGGACTGCTCTATGTGACTCGCAACCTACTTCTGGGATGATATCCTTCCCAGGGTAAAGGTTTGCACTGAACACTTCAATTCATCGATCAGTGATGGATCAACCATTGACTTATTCAGGGGTCATGCTGTGGTGGATATACCATAGGGATGACTTGAAACGGTGTATGATGACGCTACCCCAGAGATTCTTACGGCATAAATTGCGATTTAGCTTGGGCTGCCTGCTCAGGAAGCAAGTAGAAGAGCTCGACCGTATGGACTAAAGACTATGATAAGAAGGTGAGAAGCTCACTGTCATTAAAGGAAGGATCCCTAGTCCTCACTAAGTTGCACAGGCGCACGAAAACACCCTTTCACCACGTTGTTGGGAGGGCCTGCGTGTAATCAAGAAGTTGGGACTGTTGTGTTCTAGTGGAGAAATTATAATGGTGAATCTCGTGAACGGAAGGCTCATATTAACACTTAAACCTACTTTCCAACACATGGTTACACTTGCTCATGAGGAAATGCGACCTTGATGCAGATGACCAATGAGTTGAGGATCTATTCAGTGGCTATATTAGCAGCTTGTGCTCCTGAGCATTAGTTTTCCCATGCTGTACAGGTGTGAAGATGTGCAGGAAAAAGACTCCATGTTGTCATAGATAATGACAGATAAGGAAAGCAGTGGCATAGTGTTTAGTGCAAATAGTGACCACTCAGTGTCAGTGATGGTGAAATGTTGCCTGACCTTTTCCAGAGAGTAATATCTGACAGTTGTGCTGTTCTGTGGTGTTGAAGCTATTCACTTGTATTAGTTTTCTCCATTTAATATTGGCTTGATCTGTTATATTTCATTCTAAGTATATTTTTGTTCTTTAAGGTTTTGGCGCGTGTGAAGTATTTGGTGCAGTTTAAAGTACTTATGAATGACGTGCTTATTTAGTTTTATGAAATTTTTATGAGTTTTATGAAGTTTTGGAGTTTTATGAAAGTTTTTGAGAGTTTTACCAGGTTTCCAGGTCGTCGATCCAGTATAAAAAACTTTCTTGCTACTATAAACAGAGCAATGCCTCTTTGATTAAAACTCTGCTGTCCTTGTGAGTCTCTAAACTGGCAACCCTACTTTCGACCTGTCCTGTTGCGAATGGACTGCATGTGCTTAGATGCTTTTGGGAGCCAGCTTTTCTAGTCCTACGCTGCCAAGCGAATTCTGCTTGTATCTTGGGTTGGGGCCCCCGCCAGCACCGCCAATCCTAGGGTGGGGCTCTGGTCAGCTTGAGAGGGACAATTGCGAGTAGAATCCCTCGTAATTTTTCGCCCAGCGGCAGCTTTGGCTCCCTTGCCCGGGGGTGGGTTTTAGTGGGCCATATTTACTTTAGTAACCCAAAAATGGTACTGCCCCCCAGATTTCTGTTTTGTCCCTCGCAAGGAGCGTTAAGTCGGGGTGACCAAAGTGACTTGCAGTTTTAAACGTCACCTTTTATTTATTTTGTAGCGTATTTTTAAAGGTTTATTTAATAAGTTTATGTATTCATTCTTTATTTCATCTATGCACTTTTTATGTTCCTTTTGTTTCGTTTTAATTCTTTTAAATGATTATTTTTGTCCTTTTACTTTTGCCCCTTTTAATGTTCGTATGGTATTTTATAGCTTTATTTGTTTAGGTTTTAACTTCGTGTTTTTAAGGTCCAGCTAATAAGAAATATTTAAAGGGTTTTAGTATTATTTTTTTAAAATAAAATGAACAGCCAGGGGTAGGGGAATCGCCTTGGCGATTGCCATTGTTGACATCGTTGCCATATTTTTAAGGGAAAAAGGCAGATTTCTTTTTTACTGTAGCCTCTGGATTTGACTGCAAGGCCCCTTACCCTCCAGTTTTTAAGTTAAATAGAGTGTTGATTTTGGATTTCAAGGCAAAAGGGCGGACATTATTTGAGAAAAATGCTTTGTTTTAATAGTATTTAACTTGTTTTGTGGACCGTTTTTAGTGCCCTTTTTTTTTTTCATTTTAGTATTGCTTTTTTGTTCAGGTTTTTTTTTGTGCTTTTTGTTAGTTTTGATTTCCCTTTATGTTCAGGTTTCTTTTAGTCAATTCTTAAATTTTGTTCTTTTCTTTTTTCTTGTTTGCTCATTTTTTTTAATAAATGTAGACTTTTATTTGCATTTCTAACATAACCCTTTTATAAGCTATATTGGTACCCCAATTGATTTAAAAATTACATTGCTATGAATGAATAACACGATGGGTATTACTGAAAACACTACAATTCTACGCTAGAATTGTAACCTTTTATTTATTTATATTTTTTCCATATATAATATTCGTTTGCACTATTTAACTTAATTATATGGATATGCATACACACTCCTCACACACAAACACACAACACACCACACACACACACACCATACACACAGATATTTATATATATATATATACATTTATATAATTTTATATATATATATATTTATTTATATCCTATTTATGTATATATATATAATATATATATATATCCCTATATATTTATACATAAAATACCAGAACATGATTACAGACTTACATACATACTAATATTATATAGATTGATAGATTGATAGTTAGATAGATAGATTGATAGATAGATTGATATAGATAGACAGTAGATAGAATAGTTAGAATAGATAGATAGATCGATATAGATAGATATAGATGGAAAGATATAGATAGATAGACAGGTATAGATCATAAGATAGATAGATTGATAGGACACGCACACACACACTCACACCACACACACACACACACCAACACACAACACACAACATCACACCACACATTATTATATATATATATATATATAGTGTGTGGTGTATGTTGTGTTGTGTGTGTGTTTGTGTGTATGTGGTGTGTGTGTGAGTTTGTATGTGTGTGTGTGTGGTGTGTGTGTGTGCTTTGGTGTATGTGTGTGTGTTTGATACAGGAGAGAGAGAGCCAAACGAGTCGGGAAAAATACAAAACCCCAATGTGATTGAAGACGGAAACAAGAAAAAAAGGCCCATTCGCCAGAGGTTCGGGCAGAGGTGGCGGAAAGACACTCGGGAGAAAAAAAGCGTTTTACATAAGGAAATACAAGGAAGAGGCAGCGCCGCATTGCTTGGGGAAATGAGGTAAGATCCTTGGGGGGCATCACACTGTGTCATGGGGGTCTGAGGTGAGGAAATACCTTGC
>NW_028234440.1:23932392-23934892 GCF_977035675.1 Penaeus japonicus
GCTGGTATATCTTTCAATAGTTGTTCATTTTATCATTATAAATTCTCTTGGTGCTTAGCATCGCATTGGTGTTTGATATATATCTATATATATATATATAGTATTTTATATACTAATTTTTATATATATATATACTATATATATATATACATATATATATATATTTATATATATATATGTTATATGATATATATACTATAGGTTTAGTTCGATATATATATATATATATATATATAGTACATACACACACACACACAACACACCACACACACATAATATATATAAGTATATTATATCATATATATATATATATATATATATATATATAGTATACTATATAGTATATATATATATTGTCGTGTGTGTGTGTGTGTGATGTGTGTGCTGTGTGGTGTGTTTGTATTGTATTTGTGTATATACGGCAGATTATATATATATATATATTTATTATATATATATATATTATATATATATATATTTTATATATTATATATTCTATATATATGTATCATGATACGCAGTTATGTTAGGATTCTTATATATTTATCAATATAGATATATACTATATATATTTATTGATTATATATATATAGTATTCTATATGCTATATCTTATATACATGTGTGTGTGTGTGGGTGTGATGTGTGTGTGTGTAAGTGTGTAATACTTAGTATGTTGTTATATTATAACTATATATATATAAGTATATTCTATATATATATATATATACAATATATACTATATTACTATAATATATATATATTATATTATATTATGTATATATTTTATATTATACTACTTATATTTAATATCATATTAATATATATATATATATATATATAATATATTATATATATTTTAGTATATGAGTATATATATTCTCTGATATATTATAGACGCAGTATATATATATATATATTTATATATATAAATTTTTATATAGTATATTTATATATTGTATATAATATTTACATAACATATATATACTATATATATATAATGTATATATATATATATATATAATATATATATATATATATATTATATGATTATATGTATAATATACATTTATATATATTACTGTATATATAATATATATATATATTTATATATATATATATATATATATATATTATATAATGATATATTTTATATAGATTATATATATGTGTATATATATGATGTGTGTGTCGCTGATATGTATATATCTATGCATGCATGTATAACATATATGTATGTATGTATGTGTATATATGTATGTTGGTATGTATTGTATATAGACAAATAAATATACATTTGCCCTTGCGAGTGTTGACCAGAAAAGTTTAGAGGAAAGGCCAATTAAGGAGCTGCACTGTTGTATCTGTGGACCTAGAGAAGGCGTATGATAGGGGTGCCAAGAGTATGAATTGTGATGTAGTTTGGCATGAGGAAGTGCAGGAGGGTGGAACGAGAAGTTATGTGTGGTGTGAGTGCATAATATATACACGAGAGGTATTGCTCGGTCGAGAACATCTCGGAATGCTTTAGGGTTACAGTGTGGGATGATGCACACAGGGATCCGTCCTGTTTGCTATGTTTATGGAACAGAATGACTAATGGCATTAGATAGGAGATACTAGAGATGAGTTGGTTGAATCTGACTAATGGAAAAGGTGACAACATGAGTGAGCAGGGTGTCTGAGAGTAGTCAGATCCGAACGAGAGGGATAGGTAGAAGTTTTTTTTGGCCCCCCCCCAGTGCCAATTGAAAGGCACAGAAGTGAAAAAAAAAATGGTGGAATGGTTTTTCAGTTTTTGTATGGATCAACGATTGCAATGTGAGTGATGGGGGCGTGCGATAGGGAGGCTATAGGAAGAAGTAATACTAGCGGTGAGGGGGGTGACGGCTGGAGATGAGTGTTGGATGTGATCTGTGACAAAAGAATATCCGCTATTTGAGAGGGTAGAGGGAAGGCTTAAAGGGTGGCTGTGAAGACCAATCATGCTGTATGGTTTGGAGGGACAAATAGCTCTAACCAAGAGGCAAGGAGGCAGCAGACCTAAAGGTGGCACAGTGAGGATTGTAAATGTTCACATTAACAGAAAATTTATATATGTAGGAGGGACAACCTATGAAACAGTTTGGAAAAATAAGGCCAGGAAGGCCCAAGATTTATGGGGTTCTAGAAGAAACTAGTGAGGACTTAGATAAACATGGTCGGGAGGAGGATGTTAGGTGTGGATAACCACCGCGGGAAAGAATCGAAAGATAAAAAGGCCTCTAAAAGGAGATGATCGTTGATACAGTATAGAGAAAGATATGCGAGCGTTGGTTTCTGACTGAAAGGATGCAGAGAAATAAAGGAAGAATGGGGACAGTTGGTCGCGGTAGGCGTAACCTAAATTGGGATAAGCAGAAAAGAATAAAGATTAAAAAGGAAGATGATTCAGACTGACATTTGATTTAGGTGTTAGATATTTAGAGTTTTTGTTTTATATAGGTGGGGTTGGGGGGTGG
>NW_028234440.1:23939892-23942392 GCF_977035675.1 Penaeus japonicus
TCATTAAATGTTTCTACAGGAGAGGTAGTTAATGGCCTATAAATGTTTCGGCACCAGCAGCAAGTCAAACTTTTTGATGGACCAATGTATGGGAAATATACACTGTTTTTTTGGACAGGACGCGCTGAAGATGTCCCCAAAAATCTGAAGCGGTCTAAGTTCTCTTGTTTTTTTACGATTTAGTATGCAAATGCATGTATAAAACGATCAACTATACATTTCTATATCATAGAAGAGAGAGAGGGAGAGAGAGAGAGAGGAAGAGAGAGAGAGAGTGAGAGGAAGAGAGAGAGAGAGTGAGAGAGAGAGGAGAGAAGAAAGAAAGAAAAAGACTAACAGGACATTTCAACGGTTGCTAGAATTTACCGAATCTCCTAGGAGAGAGAGAGAGCAGACCACTCACACACACACAACGCGAGAGAGAGGAGAGCGAGAGGGAGAGAGAGAGAGAGAGGATAGGAAGAGAAAAGAAAAAAGAATAACTGAATTTAATGGTTGTTAAATTTCCTGTAAAGGGGCTAAAAACTTATATCGATTGGCTACGGCAGTAAAAAAATCTACTAGGAAGTGTATAAAGGGGTAGATCAAGTCTAATGTTTGAAGTTTCTTTCTTTATATTATATATATATATATATATATATATATATATATAGATATATATATTATATCATTATATATATATATATATATCTATAATACTATATATATATATATATATATATCTATATATAATATATATATATATCTATTAATATATATATATATATACATATTTATAATATTATATAATATATATATATATATCATATTTATATATATATCTATATATATATAAATATATTTTATATATATAGAGAGAGAGAGAGAGAGAGAAGAGAGAGAGAGAGAGAGAGAATATAGATAGATAATAGAAAGCTGTAGTGATGATTAGATTCAGAAACATTATATATATATATATATATATTTATATATATATAATATATATATATTATTCATATATATATATATATATATATATATACATATATATATATATATATTATATTATATATATATATATATATATATCATAAATAAATACACACACCACACAACAACACAACATATAATTACATATATATCTATTATACTATATTATATATATATATATATATTATAATAGATATATATATATATATATATAAATATAACAACCACACACCCACACATACATTAACATTATTATTATCTATATAAATATATGTATATGTATATATATATATATATATTATATTATATGTAGTCTGTGTGTATGTATATACTAACTAAACGCAAACACACAGACCCAGACTTACTATAGTATTCCTCCAAACCTAGAATCAAGAGTAATAGGATGAATAGAAACTTCAAGATTATACTTTGATCTACTATTAACAAGTATATAACAATTATATATTATATATATATATATATATATATATATATATCTATATTTATATTATATCTAACTCTCTATATACTATATATTTTTATCTATGTCTGTATATATATAATAATATATAAATTATAAATATTATTTATATAAATTATATATTTATATTTATATATATATCTATTGTGTGTGTGTGTGTGTGGTTTGAGTGTGTGTGAGATTGAGTGTGGGGGTGGTGTGTGGGCGTATGACTTTTCTCTTCTATCTTATATCTCTCTCTCTTCACTATCTCTCTCTCTCACTCACTCCTCATCTTTATTTTCACTCTCTCTCTTCTCTTCTCTCTCTCTCTTCTCTCTCTTCTTCTATATTCTTCTACTTCCCTGCTTCTTTATTAGCCTAATTTAATGAGGATGCCCCCGCTGCTAAAAGAGAGCGGATAAGAGGTTCTAAATGCTTATATAATATTGGGAGAAACATGTGGAGGGAAGGGTGTGTGAAGGGGAATGTATATTGTAAGTTTTATGTTCTTGGGATGCTAGTTTGGTTGTGGTGGTTCCCAGGAGGCTTTTGGTTGTCTAGCGAATCCCACTTGAACTTTGACCTTGGAAATCGTCGGATTCAGTGGGTTGTTAAGTGCGTGGAAAGGCGAGATAAGAGATGTAATGCAAGATTTTATGTGTGTGTATATATATATTTATATATATATATATTTTTATATATATATTTATATTATATATATATAAATATATGTGTGTGTGTTGTGTGTGTGTGTGTGTGTGTGTGTGTGTGTGTTTGGTGTATATTATATAAATCTATATATATATATATATGTATATATATAATATATATATATATATATATAATAGAATTTATCTATGCATATGCATCATTACATATATCTATGATTAAATACACAAGACAACAACAACACACCACACCACACCCCACAACAGGACAGAACTTTACACACACGCACACACACATACACACACACAACGAAACACACAAAAACACAACAAATATATCTTATATATATCTGATAATATATATATATATATATATATATTATGTATATATAAATATTTA
>NW_028234440.1:23957741-23960241 GCF_977035675.1 Penaeus japonicus
ATGACTTTAGTCTTTTTCATGTTCATTTTAAGGCCAATCTTCAGACTTTCCATATTTAAATCGCTTATTAATTGTTGTAGTTCATCTGCTGACTCGCCGAAAAGAACAATTTCATCTGCAAATCTTAGATTGCTTAAGTGCTCATTCCCTATTTTAATCCCTCTCTCTTTCCAATCTAACTTCTTGAATACTTCCTCCAAGCAGGCTGTAAACAGCTTCGGTGAGATGGTGTTGCCCTGCCTAACACCCCTTTTTATTGGTATTTTACTGGTTTCTGAGTGGATTTTGATGGTCGCTATACCATCTCTATATATATCCTCTAATAAACTGCAGTTTATTTCCTCTACTCCTTGTTTACGAATTGCATCCACTACTGCAGATATCTGTATCGAGTCGAATCTCTTTTCATAATCTACGAATGCCATACACAGGGGCTTCCTATATTCGTTTGTTTTCTCTTTTATTTGAGCTAGTGTGTGGATATGGTCTGTAGTTGAGAATCCACTGCGGAACCCTGCCTGTTCCCTGGGTTGTTTTGAATCTAATGTATCGGTGATACGGGCTGTGATGATTTTTGTGAACAGTTTATAGATTACTGAAAGGAGGCTTATAGGTCAGTAATTCTTTAAGTCTTTTGTGTCTCCCTTTTTGTGTATTATAATTATTATTGCGTTTTTCCAGGCCTTCGGAATTTTACCGACGCCTAGACATCTGTTATAAAGACTGGCCAACTTTACTGCCGCAATCTCTCCTGCATCTTCAATAAAATCTACACTAATGCCGTCTTCTCCTGGTGTTTTTCCTCTTTTCATGCTTTTTAGTGCCCTATTTACTTCCTCTACCGTGATGTTTGGAACATCTCCAATTGTTGTGTTTGTCTCCGTATGTGGTTGGTCGTTTGAGTGGTATAGGTTGCGATAGAAGTCTTCTATTACTTTGATAATTTCATTTTTATTGGATGTCGCCTCTCCATTGGGTTTCTTTACTGCATACATTTGTTTTTTCCCTATTCCGAGCCTCCTCTTTGTTGCCTTAAGGCTGGTGCCGGCAAGCAGAGCTTCGTTTATTTTTCGTATGTTAAATTTGCGTAAATCCTCTTTCTTCTTCTTGTTTATCGTCTTAGTCAGCTCTGTTGATTGTATCTTGTCTCTGATTGATGTTATTTTCATGTCCCTATGCTGTCTCATCAGCTCTTTTGTCTCTACCGAAAGCTTACTGAACTTTTCTTTTTCGTCTTTACCCCCTATTTCAAGTGCAGCTTCCGTTAATATCTCACTGAATTGGTCGATTATTTGGTCAATGTCAAGATCTTCGAGAGCTGAGTATTTGTTTCGGATGTTGATACTGAATTCTTAATGTTGGTTAGATTAACGAGAGGCTTCTGTATGAGCTTGTTTCGTTCCCTTCTTAACTGTAACTTTACTCTACTCCTGACCAGTCTATGGTCGCTACCGACATTTACTTTATTGATAACGGTTACGTCTTGTACAATGTCATGAAGTCAATTTCGTTTTTAATGCCGGATGGTGATTTCCATGTCTATTTCCTCCCGGGTTTCTTTTTGAAGAATGTATTCATAATTTTAAGGGATCGAACTTCGGCGAATGCTATCAGCCTTTGCCCTCTCTCATTTCTGGTGCCTATTCCATGTTTCCCAACCGATATTTCTCCGTCTTCCCTTGTTCCTATCTTGGCATTAAAATACCCCATAATCACGGTAAAATGAGTTTTTGCTCTATCGGTAGCTGCTTGCACATCTTCATAGAAGCTCTCTATCTCCTCATCACTATGACTACTGGTAGGAGCGTACACTTGGATAATTTTAGGCTATATCTGTTGTTTAGTTTCAGTATTACAGAAACCACTCTTTCGCTCACACTGTAGAATTCCCAAACAATCTTTTCAAGTCGCTTGTGAACTAAGAAACCTACTCCTGATTCTTGTTTGCTATTGAAGGGTTTACCTCGCCAGTATAATAAGTGCCCATCATTTAGTAATTTCTGCTCTTTGCCTAGTCTCCTAACTTCAGAAAATCCTACAATATCCCATTTAATAAATGAAAGTTCCTCAAGCAGTGTCAAAAGATCAGATTCTGTTCTCAGGGTCCTTACATTGTATGTGCATAAGTTCATCATCTTTAGGCGGCCTGGGTCTAACCGGATATTCTTAGCACCCTCCGCTAGGGAGCCGATCTGACCGCCGCCGTGACCAGGGGCTCCTTCGCTTCCGGGGAATGAGGGCCATTGTCTTGACTGGGAAATCATATTTATGAGGTGTGTGACCTGATACCCCCACCTGGCGGCCTTGTGCATGGTGGGGTGAGTAATTTTTGTCCGGAGGTACCATTAATCTCCAATAACGTGTTTGAGTTAGTCTCGCATGTTATTTGATCTTTGTATCCACCGATCTATCTCACGACCTTCTGGTCTACTCATGTGAGAATGGGCATTTGTTTATATACGTGCAGGACCTACGCAAAAATGCATGTTTGTATGTTTAT
>NW_028234440.1:23972741-23980241 GCF_977035675.1 Penaeus japonicus
TTGCAGTCACAATATCACATTGTCTTGTCCTTGTCTTGTATGAACTATAAATGAATTTCTCCGAAAACTAGTCAAAATGTTTTATGCTACAGCTTTCAGGTCTTTGAAAGTTTGTTAGCTCCATCAAGTCCTCCCTATTGGAGGTTCTTATTATGTGTGAGATCCTAGCAAGAGGTATGCCAAAGTCTATATCCACAATTTGCTTATCACATCCTGCCCTCGCTAAGCGATCAGCATGATCAAGTTTAGCGATTCCAACATGCGATGGTATCCATACAAAATGTATAACATGGCCCCGTTCCTTGGCGCGATGTACATTTATTCTTGTATCATTTACGATATTTCCAACACCTTTGCCTCAGGGGAGTGTTCAGAACCAGGAGAGCACTCTGCGAGTCGCAGAAAATTACTCCTGAGCCATGAGTTAACAAAAAGACTGTGGCTATGAGTATTCCTGCCAACTCAGTTTGCGTAGTGCTCGCCCAGTCATGAACCCTCCTACAATCTAGGTGCTGCAAAATATTTTTATATACAACATAAGCACATCCTGCTCTACTTCCAGACTGTAGGGATCCATCAGTGTAGCACTCATAGTCAATATTCAGAGTCTCAAGATGCTCATTAATGGTTGCAAGGGTGTGTTGCTTAAGTACAGCTGGAGAAACTGATCCTCTGAGCTCAAACTGAGCTCAAAGTTTCTGAATAGTTCTCTACCCAATTTCCATAATCAAGGAACCTTAAGTATGGGAGATTTCAATGCTAGACACACACAATTTGGTGATCACCGGAGTAACAGCAATGGGGAGGAATTTAAACATTTCGTCAATAGAAGATCAATGACTGTATATGACACAGATATACAGACTCATTTAGCAGGTGGCAGGTAAGATTATATAATTGGCAATGATCTTGTACATGGTAATGTTTGTACTTCACTGGTTCGAGAGTTAGTCAGTGACCACTTTACAATCCTAACAGAGTATACTGTTGACAACAGCATAACTCACAAAGCACCCAGACCTAAAATTACAATCCCACCGGGACTGGAACATCACTTCAAGGCACGTGTTTATGACTGGTATAGTACCTATGTCGTAACCACTGTCGATAATTACTCTCAGGACCTGATAAAAGTTATCACTGACTACTACAATGCATGGGTCTGCTCAAGAAAACTCAAAGAAAAAAAGTTCTCCAGTCCCTCACGCACCAAAGTGGATAAATGACCCCATTTTAACCCTTTCCGTGACGCGAGAGTATATATGCCGTCAAACTTTTGCGTCGGTACACTGTTCTATGAGTATATATGCCGTCATAACTTCTATGCCATATTATGCAGTTATGGTATGCTATAAGCTTGCTGCGATGATAAAGAGCACAAGACAATGCTGCATTCTAATATGCAAGACCTGTCACATGATCTAACTTTGATTTGTTTAATGAGATATTTAGTAAAATCTTATGCAACAAACGCTCTTGTTACAACAAACTCCCTTAGTCTCAGGCCTTCAGGACCTCTACTCGCGGTTACTTATTGGGCTGTCAGTCAAATTCACAGGTGATAATCGCCTCAGGTCTGTAATCTACCGGAACAAAAGATGCCGTGTTTGCTTTGGAGGAAAACGTATTCCCATGCACTGTGTGTGTGTGTGTGTGTGTGTGTATGTATGTATGCATGTATGTATGTATGTATGTATGCATGTATATATGTATGTATATATGTAAATATGTATATATGTATGTATATATATATATATATACATATATATACGTATATATATGTATGTGTATGTGTGTGTGTGCGCGCGTAAGTGTGTGAGTGAGTGTGTGTGCGTGTGTGTGCGTGCGCGTAAGTGTGTGTGTGTGTGCGCGCGTAAGTGTGTGTGTGTGTGTGTGTGTGTGCATAAGTGTGTGTGTGTGTATACAAATAAATATATATATATACATTTACATATATATATATATTATATATATATATATATATATATATATAGTATACCTAATATGCAAAAACACACACACACATACACTCACACACATACACACACCACACACTACACACCACACACCACACACACACACACACACACACACACACATATATATATATATATATATAATATATATATATATATATATACATACATATATATATTATATATATATAATATATATGTATATATATATGTATGTATATATATATATATATATATATATATATATATATATATATGTATATTATATTTACATATATATGTATATATATACTGATATATATATACTATATATATTATATATATATATATATATATATATATATATATACATATGTAATTGTGTGTGTGTGTATGTGTGTGTGTTGTGTGTTTTGCATTATATAGGTATATATATATAGGTATATATATATATATATATATATATATATATTATATATATATATATATATATATATATATGTAAATGTTATTATATATATATTTATTTGTATTCTGTATATATATACACATACACATATATATATATATTTATAATATATATATATATATAATATATATATATATAGTATATATATATATATATATATATTTATTTAAATATATAGGTATATATACATATATATAGATAGATAGGTATATACATATCGGATATAGAAATACAAATAATAAAGCATTTTTGTATATATAATTGTGCGCGTACCGTGTCCCCTTATATGCATGCACGCACGAATGATTTTTTTTTACTTATTAAAAGATTCTAAATAAATTATATATGCAAATAAACCAATAGAATGATAATTACGGTCTCATCGCATATTAGAATATTGTATTTTACTCTTTGCTTGTTCTATGCAGAAAAATATCAGGAAGTTACTTTGACAGAAGTACACCGGATCAGATCATGTGACTCTATCGGATGATTGACAGGGTCGAGATATGGTGTTGGGGTTGGGGGATTCACACCTTGGCCCCCAACCCCCCAGGGGGGAACCATCACAGTCTTCAGGCACAAGATTATGCTTGGTCGCTGCCCGGCTCCTCCTTGCCTGGCATACGAGCCAAATTCCAATATTTATGTCCTCATAAGAACGAATAATGAACATTTATCAAAAATATTTTAATTATAGCGTGTTCTCTAACCCTTTCTTAGTAAATCTGGCTACTCAAATTAACGTAAATTCTACTATTTAAATTTCAAAAAAAATCAAAGACCTGTGACAGCTAGAAAAATGTTCGCCTCTGGAGGGGTGACAGGGAAAGGGTTAAGTACGGAGCATAACCGAGTTCAGGAGCTTGCTAATTGTTACAGAGATGACATGACATCAGAAAATCTTTTACGATTCCTCACAGCTAATAAAGAATTCAGAGAATTAAAGGCTCAAGTTCGCAGTAAACATTGGGAGCAATTCCTGCAGAGTATTAACCACCAAACTTCTGCAGCTGAGGTATGGATAAAGATCAACAGGTTGTCAGGTAAAGCTGTCGCCACTCCGCAGTTCCACAGCCCATTAGAACAGGCCAATTTGTTACTAGATCAGTGGGCCAGGACAGAACCTCTCCGCTGAACTCACGTTCGCAGAGAATAAGAGATAAACTAAACAACACGAAAAGAAATAGGAATTTTAAAAACAATGCAATAGCTGTTCTGCCAAATGACCCCTCCGACTTTGCCGAAATTCGAAAATAATAATAACTGAGTGGGAATTAAATAATGCACTTTGCAAGGGTTGTAAGGCAACTGCCCCAGGCGAGGATGGCATCACTTATAGTGGTTACTTCGGCTCATTGCCTCAGGTAACCAGTGTAAACCCACTTTTACATCTTTACAGACTTAAAATTATCCCAAGGAATACTCCCAAGCTAACTGGACTAACAAAAGCCTAATCATTCCCATACCAAACTGCCTTAAAATTCTGATAAATACGACCCCGGTCTCATTGACCTCATGTTTATGCAAGGGGTTACTTGAGGAGAATTATTCTTGAGCAGACTCATGTATCGCAATACGTGCCAAGTTAAACTCCAAGACTGTTATGGATATCCTCCCAGATGTAGCACTCAGCACTGCTTTGCAGGAATACTTGGACAAAATTCTCAGCAAAGGCATGCAACACTGTTATTTCTCGATCTTAAATTGCCTTTGATATTTGCATAACAGAGACCTCATACCTTTGAGCAACTGGCTAGCCTTTGGTATTTCAACGGTAAACTTTTTAAACGTGGATTCAAATGTAATTTATCAAACCGAATCAGCTATGTTCACTTCAGGGGAATCAAAAAGTACATGCTCTAAAATGTTTGAGCTTGGGCACACCTCAGGAGGGAGTACGTTAGCCCCATGCTATTTTACATTTTAATGTTTCATTAACACAGACTATTAAGCAATATACCACTTGAGGGCAGTGATTCCATTATTTGTTATGCTGATGACATCTGCATTAAAATCTCATCCGAGGATAGAATACAAAAGATTCTTAATGTACTGTCCACAAAACCTATTGAGTGCGGTTTGATAATGTCAGTTGAAAAAACCAAGGCACTCAATAATCTTACAATCCCACTGCCAAACTTTCATATAGATGACATTAAGCTAGATCTTTGCCACAAGTACAAGTATCTCGGTGTGACTGTTAACGACACAGAACTCATTATGAACTTAAAGAAGAGACTGTGGGAGCGGCTGAAGCCACTCAAGACTTGTTGGCAAAGATCATGGTGCCAATGTTAACAGATCAAGTCTCTTTTACTTATCATACATACGGTCAGTCGTAGATTACCATGCCTCATACCTTATATCATTTAGGGAATCAGAGTTAACTTGTCTAGAAATTGTACAGAATGCAGCTATGAGGATCATTCTCGGTGCCCCAAAAACAACGAGGATTGTGAACATGAGAAAGGAACTCAACTTGCCATCTTTTTACGAAAAAATATACATTAATACTATATTTGGTGTCAAAGCAATTAAAGAACCCCTCTATAACACAGAGTTCCAGAGGCAACTTAAATATAAGATAGTGAATCCATCATTACATAACAATACCGAGTCACACTCAAATTCATGGTTGCAAGTGACATACAAATCCATACACCAATGAAATATGTCCTTGAGTAGGTTCCCTTATGGACGTTCTATTCCACCGTGGAAAATGTCGACATTGAACGTATTTTATGCTGATGTCCCTAAAAAAGACACAGCTGTCGTCACACACGCTGTACTTAAGCAACCTCACCCTTTGCAACCATTAATGAGCATCTTGAAACTCTGAATATTGACTATGAGTGCTACACTGATGGATCCCTACAGTCTGGAAGTAGAGCAGGATGTGCTCATGTTGTATATAAAACAATACTTTACTGCACCAAGATTGTAGGATGGTTCATAACTGGGCGAGCACTACGCAAACTGAGTTGGCAGGAATACTTATAACCACAGACTTTCTGTTAACTCAAGGCTCAGGAGTAATTTTCTGCGACTCGCAGAGTGTTCTCCCGATAAAGGCGCTGGAAATATCGTAAATGATATAAGAATAAATGTACATCACGCCAAGGAACGGGGCCATGTTATACATTTTGTATGGATACCATCGCATGTTGGAATCGCTAAAAATGATCATGCTGATCGCTTAGCGAGGGCAAGATGTGATAAGCAAATTCTGGATATAGACTTTGGCATACCTCTTGCTAGGATCTCGCACATAATTGATGGAGCTAACAAACTCTCAAAGAGTTATGTAATTATTTCATAACATCAACTGCACTAGAAGATGTACTTATGCTATATCCGAAATTCGGTATGTGATACCCTATTACAACATTTATCAAATGTCTATTCACAGTTGATATACTATAAAATATAATCATGTTATTACCTGAATTTGTAATACAATGTTTGCAACAAAGTCATGATCACATCAATGTATCAAAGCTCTGCCCATGCCTGTTATTCAGTTAGCCAGGGTGGTAAAATATAAATATTATATAATATATATACTATATATATGCTCTATATATATATATATATATATATATAAATATACGCTATATATATATATATATATATATATATATACTGCTCTATATATATATATATATATATAATTATTTTTTTTAATATATATGTATATATGTGTGTGTAGTGTGTGTGTGTATGTATGTGTGTGTGCGTGTGTGTGTGTATATGTTCATATATATATATATATATATATATATATATATATATATATAATATATATATATATTTATATATATATCTATATATATATATATATATATATATATGTTATTTATATATATATATATATATATATATATATATATATATATATATATATATATATATATATATATATATGTATATATGTTATTTATTATATTATATATATATATATATATATATATATATATATTATATATATGTATATATATATATATATATATATATATATACTATATATATATATATATATATATATATATATATATATATATATAAAAAACTATACATATATACATATATACATATATATATATATATATATATATATATATATATATATATATATATATATATATATAAGATAGATATACCTGTCTCCCTCATAATATATTGAACCGAAAATTCGATCCTTTTCATTCTCCTCTTACTGGAGCTGCACCTAACGATTATCATGCGCAGATGAATGTATGTAGGTCGGGAGGGAGATTGAGAGAGAGATAAAAGAAGAGAGTTGGGAGGGAGGGGAGGGAGAGAATTTGTGAGAAATAGTGAGGGTTTGAGATTGGGAATGAGATAGAAAGAGAGAGAGGGGGGGGGGGCGTTTGAGTGTTTGAGAATGATGGAGGGAAGAGAGAAAGAGAGAGAGTAAGATAGAGAGAGAGACCCTAATAAACAGTATTTCCTGAAACTTCAGAAAATTTCAATGATAGCGCAGATAAAACAAATACGTCTCTGTTAAAGGTAAGAAATATGTCCTGTCCGCTTGAGAAGAGGTCGTGGTGACATAGTGAGTATTCTTATCCTTCCCTTCTCTCGACCTATAGCAAAAACACTGGAAGTAATTATGGTGGATTATATGATGGAAATCTTTTTAACCAGAGAATGTTTACTCCTCGCAAAGCAGTCGTTTTAGAGCGAGGACTTTTCCCCACATGTCAATTATTCCCCTTCTGTCATTAGTCTTTCCTTCAGGAAAATCTGAATACGTGTGATATCTGAGCTTACGAAGCAAAGCACATAGAAAAGGGTGTGCAATAAAGAAACTCATTCATTTTTCTTTTCCGAAATATTACGTGTCCAAACTTCCAAGTTGGGCGACAGAGCCCAGATGTAACACAGTAAATATTGTAATAACATTAGGGTCTTTATCAAACGATGTGTGAAAATGAAAAGTGTGTACGTGCGTGAGTACTGTACTCATTTTCTCCTCTATACTAGCCGTCGGGTAGCTCAGTGGACAGCGCGTCGACTTCACACTCCAGTGGTCGGCAGATCGAGCCCCGT
>NW_028234440.1:23985241-23986911 GCF_977035675.1 Penaeus japonicus
TCTTACCACTCTCTTTCAGTCATTCATTGTAAAGCTAGAGCCATTTGTATGCGTTTTATTGTTTAGTGACTTATATGTGTCATATAGCAGGCTCTATCAATGCTGTAGTTGACTAGAATTATGTCATAGGATCCATACCAGTTCATTATTTTCTTTATACTAAATTTGATAGAAGTATTGCTATACTACGAGAGGACTTTATTTTTTCGTATTCGTGTACTGTCAGGAACAAATACGAAACATATAACCATCTACAATGAAGATAACATGACGAGGAAGGAAACCTATGCTTATGACTGTTAGTGGCAAAGGGGCACATTATAGTCACTGGGCATGATTTGAGTAACCTTCTTCTTCTCGTTCTGCCTGCACATCCTTCATCGGCGGTACTTTAGAGTAAGAAGTCGGATAATGCTTGCCATGGGCGGATTCCATTCAAGGCTCTCTCTCTCTCCTGTTAGTGATAGAAAAAGGTGGTACCATGAAGGTTTGCTTATAATGGTAATTATAGTAAGTACAGCAATTGTCATAATCACTCACTTCATACTCATAACACAATGAAATAACACGGTAAACATCAAAATCCCCAGAGCCATTGTACTATCATCGACACCCGTCGTTCAGGCACAAAAGGCTCCTGCGTCATGTATGGATGTCATGACACTTCTTACCGCATGGGGGTTGACAGTGTAATGAGGAATACCCTTTCTGGCCTGGAAAAGAATAAACGATACTTGGGAAGAGAATATTGCTACACATGAAACTATCTTTTAAGCTTTATTCTTCACTCAGATGAATATTTTGATCTATCCATTATGACATTCTGCTTGTACATGTGATGAGCGGATATAAGATGTTGAATGCCAATTCAAATTATGGAACCCATCATAAAGATAACTACACCATAGAAATCCGTATATTTACCAAAACGGCAAACATGTTCCTTCTTGGTGGAAGAGAAACGGCAATCATCGTTTCTCCTCTCTCTCTCTCTCTCTCTTGCGAAATCGAAATCCTCTTTGCTTTCCGCTATCATCCCAGCAAGTTTGCTATTCAGACAAGAGATCATAATCGATCAGTCTTATTCCGTGGTAATATATCATTTCACTTTTATCTTGGTATGTTTTCTCTTGTTGCACGTGAAGTAGCGTAAGCTAGTGTGATCACTCAAATCGAATTAGGGATTTTACACACGTTTCTCTTTATGCTCAAGGTGATTTGCTTTTACCGTTGTTGTTTTGTTAATCTTTTATTCTTTTGCTTTATAACTATTGTGATTATGCATGCCTCCGTTAAGTCTTTAATTTTCCGACTTTAATATGTGGGTTTTTTATGATATATTGGAAGGGCTTTTGGGACGAGAGAATGAGTGTCTGGATTAGAGGGAAAGATAGTAAAAGAGGGAGAGAGAAGGGGAGGTCAGATAAGGAAAGAGAGGAGGAGAGAAAAGAGAAGGAAAGGGAGAATAAATGAAGAAAGAATGAGTGGGAAAGTGAAAAAAATATTCACATCCCCCCTTATCTGCTTCACTATGTTTTCCTTCCATTTTAGTTTAAGTTCCGTTACAGATACAAGTACAACTATAGTGTGTGGGAAGGTGTGTTGTGTGTGTTGTGTGGGGTTTGGGGGTGTGGGGTGTGTGTGTGTGTGTGTGTGTGTGTGGGTGTGTG
>NW_028234440.1:23987011-23989511 GCF_977035675.1 Penaeus japonicus
TGATTAATCCACGAGCCAGTAAGCATTAGAACAGCAGGGCACATTAATCAGTCTTTGCATATCAACCTCCCTCTGTCTCTTCCTTTGACCTGCTTCGTTAATCCCATTCATTTCCCCTCCCTCTCTCTCTCTCTCTCTCTCTCTCTCTCTCTCTCTCTCTCTCTCTCTCTCTCTCTCTCTCTCTCTCTCTCTCTCTCTCTCTCTCTCTCTCTCTCTCTCTCTCTCTCTCTCTCTCTCTCTCTCTCTCTCTCTCTCTCTCTCTCTCTCTTACTCTCTCTCTCTCTTTCTCTCTCTCTCTCTTACTCTCTTTCTCTCTCTCTCTCTCTCTCTCTCTCTCTCTCTCTCTCTCTCTTACTTTCTCTCTCTCTCTCTCTCTCTCTCTCTCTCTCTCTCTCTCTCTCTCTCTCTCTCTCTCTCTCACTTACTGTCTCTCTCTTACTTTCTCTCTCTCTCTCTCTCTGTTTCTCTCTCTCTCTCTCTTTTTCTCTCTCTCTTTCTCTTTCTCTTTCTCTTTCTCTTTCTCTCTCTCACTCTCACTCTCACTCTCTCTCTCACTCTCACTCTCACTCTCACTCTCACTCTCACTCTCACTCTCACTCTCACTCTCACTCTCACTCTCACTCTCACTCTCACTCTCACTCTCACTCTCACTCTCTCTCTCTCTCTCTCTCTCTCTCTCCCTCTCTTCCTTTTCCTCTTTTTTTTCTTGTTCTTTTTAACATATATTTAGATATACAGTATGTTACATAAGGTTAAAACCATTTGTGGTTAATTAAAACTGTCAGGTTCCTTTTGCGGGTCAAAAGCCACTTAACTGAAAGAACTTATTTGAAAATCCAACCTATTTTTTTTAACGATGGACAGCGGTTAGTATTTTAAAAATCATAATAAGCAAAAACCACTAATGTTAGTGTATAGTACAGGTGATGGAGTGGTGCATCACGTGGTACCATGAGTGTACAGCAGGTTTAGGGGCGTTGGTTTCGTTGACCGCCAGTGATGTGCCGCTCTCTTTGCCTGCTGTGTGTTCATTTCGGCGACATCGATGGTGGAGGTGAATAAGTTCCACAGTCGGGCTGCTCTAGCAGAGAAGGTGCGCTGATGCTGGCTAGACCGGGACCTCGGAACATCCACCAGCAGTCGACTAGATTGTACTGTTCTCGTACTTCTCTCTCGAACGATTGGTGGAAGACGGAGGTTAAGTAGATGAGGCCTCTGCTGCACCTGAGCCTCGTGGAGCACTGTTAGAGCCCCGACATCGCGACGGTGTTCCAGCGAGTCTCTGTAAGAGGGATTGGTAGCGTCTTGGATAAGCCCGAGGGCCCGTTTTTCTACTTTGTCCAGCCTACTGAGGTTGGTGGGCGCAGCGGAGGACCAGGCCAGTGAAGCACACTCGAGATGAGGTCTGATCTGGGACTTGGATAGTGTGAGAATTCCCTGAGGATCCAACAGGTGTAATATGCGTCGGAGGGATGTTACTTTCAGAGAGGCTGTCCTGCAGATCCGGCTAATGTGCTTATCAAATCTTAGACTATTGTCTATGTCCACGCCAAGAATTGAAATAGAATCCTCTAGTGGAAGGCCAATACTATTCATTGAAATTTTGCCGCTCATGACGTCTGACGCAGCCGAAGAACGGGATATAACCATTGCTTGGGTCTTGTTAGTAGCAAAATTTACTTGTCATTGTGATCCCCATTCCTGGATTGCATGCAACTTTGAATTCATATCAATTGCAACGACATCATGATTTTCACGTTTATATGAGATGGAGAGAATGCAATCATCAGCATACGCAGAGATTTCAGGATGTTCCATGAGCAAATCATCGATATAGATGTTTCAGAGGATTGGGCCAAGCACGGACCCTTGTGGTACTGATGCCTCCACCGGATACTTCTGGGACGATTGACCACCAACAACTACTTGTAGTGATCTTCCAGTGAGGTAGTTATCGAATAACCCCAGAAGATTATTGCTTATGCCTCTGGCTTGCAGTTTAGTGAGGAGTCCTCTGTGCCACACTCGATCGAAGGCGCCGGCGATGTCGAGTGCTATTACCAGAGTATCTTGACTGTTATCTAGTGCGTCTAGCCATTTTTTAGTAAGTAGTAAAAGAAGGTCAGCAGTTGAACGAGATGATCGGAAACCAAACGCTGATGGAAATTAGATTGTGTTTTCCAAATGTTCCATGACCTGTTCCGAACATTACATTCAAATACTTTATATGGCAAGAGGAGATGGGCCGATATTTTCCGGATTAGCCTTAGATGCTTCTTAGAGGAGAATCACTTTCTTCTTCCTTCCAGATGGTGGGCCAGCAATTCTCTTCAATACAAGACTGGAATAGTGAAGATAAGGCTGGGATAACACTCTGCTGGCCGCACACCTGCTAGAGTGTGGGGCTGCCATTGTCTAACCTGGTGCCTTCTTTGTATTAATACTTTGAAGGATCTTTTTTTTCGTTCTGGTGTGCACACTTGAAAACTGGAGAGTCCTT
>NW_028234440.1:23999511-24007831 GCF_977035675.1 Penaeus japonicus
CATTGCGTAAGAGGAATTCTAGGAAGTTCTCTTCATGTAACCTGCGAAGAGAGGGATGGAGGGAGGGAGAGAGGGAGGAAGAGAGAGAGGGAGGGTGGGATGGAGGAAGAGAGGGAGGGAGGGAGGGAGGAAGAGAGGGAGGGAGGGAGGGAGAGGGAGGGAGGGAAGGAGGGAAGAGAGGGAGGGAGGAAGAGAGGATGGGATGGAGGGAGAGGGAGGGAGGGAAGGAGAGGAAGAGTGGGAGGGAGGGAGGGAGGGAGAGGAAGAGAGGGAGGGAGGGAAAATGAGGAAGAAAGGGAGGGAGGTAGGGAGGGAATAAAGGAGGGGAGGGGGGAGAGGAAGAGAGGGAGGGAGGGAGGGAATGAAGGAAGGGAGGGAGAGGAAGAGAGGGAGGGAGGGAGGGAGAGGAAGAGAGGGAGGGATGGAGGAAGAGAGGGAGGAAGGGAGGGAGAGGGAGGGAGGGAGAGGAAGAGTGGGAGGGAGGGAGGGAGGGAGGAAGGGAGGGAGGGAGGGAGGGAGGAAAGGAGGGAGGGAGAGGAAGAGAGGGAGGAAGGAAGGAAGGGAGAGGGAGGGATGGATGGAGGGAGGAAGAGGTAGGTGAAGAGGGATAAGGAGAGTGAGATGGAGAAGGAGAAGGAGTTGAGATAGAGGGGGGGGGAAGAGAGGGAGAGGGAGAGAGAGAGAGAGAGAGAGAGAGAGAGAGAGAGAGAGAGAGAGAGAGAGAGAGAGAGAGAGAGAGAGAGAGAGAGAGAGAGAGAGAAAGGGTTTGAAAGTGCGAGAGTGAGAAGGAAAAAAAGATGGACCGTTTACACAAGGTTGCCTAAATAATTTAATATTCAATTTGTTGTGTTGTCACGAATCATGTTTAATCTTTGTTGCACAATCACCCATTTTAAGTATGCAAAAACACATCAAATCTTCTTGTATTAGAAGTCAAAGTAAGCGAGTGAGCGGGTGAATGAGTGAGTGAGAGAGAGAGAGAGAGAGAGAGAGAGAGAGAGAGAGAGAGAGAGAGAGAGAGAAAGAGAGAGAGAGAGAAACTTCGCATCAAAATGGCCTTAAATACGTAACCTTGCATTTCCTACATTACGAAGATACGTAAAACCGAATGCAAATAACACTAAAAACAAAGAAAACAACAGATACGAAACCGTCTTAAAAACAATAAAAAAAAATAATAAAAAAAAAAAAAAATGGAACATGTATATGCTCTCAGAGAGTGCGGGAGTCACGTAATCCCGCATTCTTTGTGTTGCGAACATATATATATATATATATATATATATATATATATATATATATATATACATATATATATATACATATATATATATAAACAATACTTTTTTTAATCTAGACAGATCATATCATAATCACGAGAGCCCACGATATTAGCTATAAAAATCATCCATTTATTCATTCCTTTCTTTATTTAATGTGCATCTAAATCGAAAATCACCGAGATTTTCTTCTGAAGTTGAATAAGCTAACACAGAATGAGCGGGGAAATACACCATATATGGCATAAGTTCCATCAATCGACAAATAACTAAGTGTAAATACTAAGATATCTTACATGTGTTCTTATAAACTATAAGGCAACTGAAGCGAATGTGAGATTATGATAAAGCAAAGGATCTTATAAAATTGTTTGGCCTTGTACTCTCTATATTAGGCGGCGTTGCCATGGTTACGGGGCGAGAATTATTTCATTATTGTTGTTATTGATGTTCGTTATTATAAGAGGGGGGGCAACATGCGATGTTGTCATAATAATTACTCTATACAGTGGTTTTCAACTATTTAGTATAAACGGCAGCAATAATACTAGAGAAACAACTAATATTTTGGCAGCATCGCCTGCCTTTGATATATATAAATATATAAAATCTATACTAAATTTATAAAAATATATATATATATATATAATATATAATGTACGTATGTATTTGTTATTTGTGTGAGTGTGTGTGTTGTGTGTGGGTGTGTGGTTATATATAAATACACACGCACACCACACAATTACATAGAATGTGTTTGTGGTGTGTGGTGTGCATTGACCAATCTGTCATTCGCAGTACAAAATTATCTCGCCGATCAGTGTGTGAAAAGGAATTTCTCGAAACCTATCAAATCATATTTTTTTTCGCGTCACAAACCAGGAAGATAATTGGCGACACCACACATTGGAATCACTGCTCTATGACCTCAGTACTTTGTTTCCATGAACGAATACACCAGATGATTACCATTAGTATCATATTAATAAGAATAAGATGATTAATACATTTTGTTTGGATATTTGTTTTGTTTGTGAGATGTGTTTTTGGTATTGTACAACCTCCCTTCATTTCATTGTAATACACCATGTAACATTCTTCTATAAAAAGTATTTCTTCGGTCAATTTAATAAACTCCTTTATCATGGGATGTGACCGCATATAATGGTGTCTTCGTATGATCTAGTCTTCAAACGAAACTAGAAACAAGAGAACTAGTAATTGGCTTGTTTTATTTCCGTTATACATCGCGAGTGCGTTACCTTTACCAGACAAGGCACCTAAGGAACTAAATACCGCTATCCATCAAGGTCTGAGTCATCACCCCAGGCCTTATAAGGGACTGTTTAACACTGTGCTTCAGGGTAGGTTGACCACGTGTCAGTATTTTTGTGTTATAAGATCAAGGTTACCCGTACTCACAGCAATTGGTAATCCGGCGTATGCTGTATACACAAAACAATTGGTTACACGGAATACCTACGCAAATGGTGACCCCGAGTGAGAGATACCACGCAACAAGTTTAAATAAGCACAGATACCTATTTAGCGTGTCCGGAAAGTGATCAATGTCACCGTACTTGTTTTCTCTTTTATCTGACCATTGAGCTTTGATATATTGCGATTGCACTAGAGAGAGGGACTCCAGGTATCGTTGCAATAGTAAAATCAATGATAACGATAAACAGAAATGATAATCTAAGGAAACGATTGTAAGATGTGATTTAAGATTTAATTATATTGTTTGTTAAAGTAAATTTGTGTGTTTTGGGAAGTGGATAGTGCATTTTTCAACACCCGTAAGAATAAGAAGAGAATATTATAATAATCATGGTATTAAGGTTAACACTGATGATAACGATGACAATAATAATAATAATAGTAGTAATAATAACAACGATGCGATAATGATGGTATTCATAATAATGATGATGATAGAATGTTTATAGTGATAACGATACTCTCCATTAATAATGCTACTGATTATTTACAATTATAGTAATAATGATAATACCAATAATTATCAAAATAACAATGGCAGTACCAATAACAATAATAATGATGATAATGATAATATAATGATTTAATATAATTCTAACCCTCATCAACATAATCACCATCATCATTCTCACAATCACCATAACCACCCTCATTAACATAATCATCATCCTCATAATCAACACCACCATAATCACCATAACCGCAATCCCATAACCACCCTCATCAACATAATCACCATCATCATCATCATCACCATCACCATCCTCACAATCCCTATCACCACCATCCTCACAATCCCCACCACCGCCCTCGCGCCCACGCCCCTCACCACCCTCATCAACATAATCACCACCATCACCATCATCATCACCACCATCCTCACAATCCCCGTCACCGCCCTCGCACCCTCGCGCCCACGCCCCCGCCCTCACTCACCCAGCGAAGAACATGAGCATGAACCACGAGCCGGCCACCGCGTAGGCCATGAGCTCGTCCTCGAGGGCCCTGAAGACCGGGTCGGCGTCGGCCTTGAAGAAGTAGAGGATGCGACACGGGACGGCCAGGATGATGAGCAGGTTGGCGAAGAGGAAGATGGCCTTGGGGGCGTTGCCGACCTGTTGGTGGGTGGGGGAAGGGGAATGGGGGAGGGGGGAGGTTGGAGTGGGTGGGGGAGGGGAAGGGGGAGTGGGTGGGGGTGGGGAAGGGGAGGAGGGAGGGGTTGGTTGGAGTGGGTGGGGGAGGGGAAGGGGGAGGGGGTGGGGGAGGGAGGGGGGGGGGAGGGGGTTAGGTAGGTTGGAGTGGGTGGGGAAAGGGAAGGGGGAGTGGGTGGGGGAGGGAGGGAGGGGGGGAGGTGGGAGAGGTTAGGTAGGTTGGTGTGGTAGGGGATTGGAGGGGGGGATGTTTGGGGTGGGTGGGGGGGTTGGGGGGGGGGGGGGGGTGTGGTGGGGGGGGGGGTTGGTGTGGTGTTTGGGGGGTGGGGGGGGGGGGGTGGGTGTGGCGGGGGTGGGGGTTGGGTGGGGGGGGGTTTTGGTTGTTGGGTGTGGGTTGTGTGGGGTGTGGGGGGGGGGGGGGTGGTGGGGTGGGGGGGGGTGTTGGGAGTGGTGGTGTGGGGGGGGTGGGGAAGGGGGGAGGGGGGTAGAGGTAAGAGTGGGTGGGGAAGGGGGGAGGGGTAGATAGGAGTGGGTGGGGAAGAGGGGGGAGAGACCGATGGGGTAAGGGGAGAGGGGAGGAGGTGGAGGGGTAGGTGGGGAGCAAAATTGGAGGTAAGATTTATTTTTTGGGTGGAAGGAAAGGGAGGACGAGGAGAGAAGAAATTAACATTTTAGGTTAACTTATGCTAAATTCTATTCTTATCACAAATTGGGAGTAAACGTTCGTGAAACTACCTGTTGTTACGGAATGAAAGAGTGATATTGATTGGAACGGAGAGAGGGCGAAGAAAGAAAGAGGAATAAGCAAAGAGAGGAGGAGACAAAAAGAGAGAGAGAATAAGAGAGAGACAGAGAGATGTTGAAAAAGAGAGTGAGAGAGAGAGAGAGAGAGAGAGAGAGAGAGAGAGAGAGAGAGAGAGACAAAGCGCGCAATCACCAGTTCCCTTATGAAGGACTTTAACCTTGAGTGAAATATAGAAAGAGAGCGAGAGACATTGAGAATGATAGAGAGACTGTGGAAAAGGGAAACAGACAAAGAAAGAGAAAGCGAAAGTGAGAGAGAAAAAAAGAAAAAGAGAGAAAGAGTGAGACAGACAGAAACAGAGAAAAGAGAGAGAAAGAAAGACAGACAGAAACAGAAAAGAGAGAGAGAAAGACAGAAACAGAAAAGAGAGAGAGAAAGACAGAAACAGAGAAAAGAGAGAGAGAAATACAGACAGAAACAGAAAATAGAGAGAGAAAGAAAGACAGAAACTGAGAAAAGAAAGAGAGAAAGAAAGACAGAAACAGAGAAAAGAGAGAGAGAAATACAGACAGAAACAGAAAATAGAGAGAGAAAGAAAGACAGAAACTGAGAAAAGAAAGAGAGAAAGACAGACAGAAACAGAAGAGAGAGAGAGAGAGAAACAGACAGAAACAGAGAAAAGAGAGAGAAAGACAGACAGAAACAGAAAAAAAGAGAGAAAGAGAAAGACAGACAGAAACAGAGTAAGAGAGAGAAAGAAAGACAGACAGAAACAGAGTAAGAGAGAGAGAAAGAAAGACAGTAACAGAAAAGAGAGAAAAAAACAAACAGACAGAAAGAGAAAAGAGAGAGAGAAAAAAAACAAAAAAACAGAGAGACAAGAGACACAAACACTCACCAGCCCTCTCATGAACGACACCAGCCCTTGGTTCATGATTTCCTCTCCCTGTTGAAAGATGACATACACGACCCCCATCAGCGTCCCGGCCTCGAAGCAGTACCTGGAGATGTCCTCGAAGTCGTTGCCGAAGAAGTCGTCCCACAGTTTCTTCCGGAAGTCGGGGTCGGACTGGGGGGTAGGGCGAAGTGAGGAGAGGGGGGCAGGAGGAGGAGGAGAAAGAGGGGGTGTTAGATGGTTAGATGTTCTCTTGCGGGGGTAGAGGGGTTGTTAGATAAGAGAGGGGGGGAGTTGTGTGTGGGTGGGGGGAGAGTTAGATAGGGAGGGGGGTCGGGGGCGTTAGAGATGGTTAATCTTAGATGTGAGGGGGGAAAAGGGGGTGAAGAAGGGAGTCGGGTTGGAGGGGATGGGGGGGAGTGTAAGATTGTGAGGAAGGTATGAGGGTTAGATGGGGAGGAAAGTCAGGGGGGGGGGAGATGTGGGGGTGGAAGGAGAATTAGTGAGAGAAGGGGGGGGGGGGTATACAAGAGAATAAGAATGGGTGTTAGTTCGAGGGATAAGCTTCCCAGAGGCAGCCTTCCGCTTTGGCTTAACGTGGTAGCTTATCACGAATACTTATCACGAGTGAGCATGTATAATTACGTGAGATGGCGATACATTTTCTCTTTCTGTCTCTATTTCTTTCTTTCTCTCTCCTCCCTCTTTATTTTTCTCTTTCTCCTCTCCCCCTTTCCCTCCTCTCTCCCTCCTCTCTCCCTCCTCTCTCCCTCCTCTCTCCCTCCTCCCCCCTTCCTCTCTCTCTCCTCTCTCCTCTCCTCTCTCCTCTTTTCCTCTCTCTCTTTCTCTCTTCTCCCTCTTTTCTCTCTCCTTCTCTTTCTCTCTCCTCCTCTCCTTCTCTCTCTCCCTTCTTCCCTCTCTCTTTCTCTCTCTCTCTCTCTTTCCTCTCTCTCTCTCTTTCTCTCTCTCCCCTCTCTTCTCTCTCCCCCCTCCCTCTCCCCCGGCGTTTAGTGGTTTATCTAATTGGGGGGGTGAAGGAAGGTAGTCGGTTTAGATGGGGGAGGTGTAAGTCGTGGGGGTCATGGAGGTTGATGGATCAGGGGGGGCTTGGTGTTTAGAGATCTCAGTTGAGATAAGGGGGGGCGGTTTACTCTACAGATCTAATGGGTGCTTATGTCGAGGTACTTTCCCAGAGGCAGCCTCCTCGCTTTGGCTTACTGGTGCTCTACACTCACTTCACACGGTGAGCATTTCTATTACGTGAGATGCGATACCTTTCTTCTCTCTCGTCTCTTCTCTTCTTCTCTTCTCCTCCTCCTCTCTTCATCTTTCTCTTCGCCTCCTCCTTCCCCTCCCCCTTTCCCTCTCCGCTCTCTCCTCTCTTCTCTCGTCTTTCTCTCCTCTCCTCTCTCTCCTCTCTCTCTCTTCCATCTCTCTCTCCTCTCCCTCTCTCTTCTCTCCTCTCTCTCTTCTCCTCATCTCCTCCTCTCTCTCTCCTCTTCCCTCGCCCCTTCTCTCTCTCTCTCCTCTCTCTCCTCTCTCCTCTCTCTATCATCTCTCTCTCTCTCTCCTCTCTGCTTCCCCTCTCCTCTCTCTCCTCTCTCTCTCTTCTCTCTCTCTCCTCTCTCTCTCCTCTCTCTCTCCTCTATCTCTCCTCTCTCTCTCCTCCTCCCTCCCTCCCTCTCCCTCCCTCTCTCTCCCTCCCTCTCTCTCCCTCCCTCCCTCCCTCTCCCTACCTCCCTCCCTCCCTCTCCCTCCCTCTCTCTCTACCATTCCAAGAAACTTTCAATCCAATCATTGCTTGTCCAAACTGGTGTTATAATCCCCTTTGGAAAAATACTTTTAATCCTTATTCAATCTTTGATAAAGGTGAGAGATTGAGAGAGAGGAGTGATAGAGTGAGAATGAAAACAGAGAAAGGGTGAGAGAGAAGAAAGTTAGAAAAGAGAGAGAGTAGAGAGATAGAGTGAGGGAGTAGGAAAGTTATAGAAAAGAGACAAAGTGAGAGAGAGAAGAGAGATAGAGTGAAGGAGAGAATAAATTTATAGAAGAGAGACAGAGGGAGATAGAGTAAGAGAGATAGAGTGAGGGAGAGAGGAAAGTTATAGAAGAGAAACAGACTGAGAAAGAGAAGAGAGATAGAGTAAGAGAGAGAATGTGTCTTGTCTAAAAATGCATCTATAGCATTTTGTACCTCAGGGTCCATGCGTGTTTTATCACCTACTTGAAATTTGCATACAAATGCTTTTTTTCTTCTTTTTCTTCTTTTTTTTGTGTGTAATCTTGGTTTTAACCTTGTTCTTTTTATAGGAATGTCATGAGCTGTGATTTTTTTTTAAATACACCAATTATTATCATTGTAATCATTACTAGTATTATGAGTAGTGTTACTTACATTAGCATCATTATCACTAATATCATAGTTATTTATATTATCATTATCATCTTCATTGTTATTATCGCTATCATTATTATAATCATCATTATTGTTATCATTACTATTACTATCATTATCCTTATTATTATCATCAATGTTATTGTTATCATTACTATTACTATCATTATCCTTATTATTATCATCAATGTTATTTTCATCACTGTTATTACCTTCATCATTATTATCATTATCATCATCACTATCATTACTACTGCCACTACTACTAAGGATAATAATAATGATGGTTATGATGATTGTGATAATAAAAGTAATATTGATAATAATGATGATGATTATAAAATAATGATAAGA
>NW_028234440.1:24007931-24012931 GCF_977035675.1 Penaeus japonicus
AATTTCCTCTTCCCATCAGTTCATGTGGCAGAGTATGTAACTTCCTATGTATTTTGAAAGTTAAAAAAAAAATCATTTATGCATTTGTATCTTGACTTACTTTCAGCATGAAAACAGAAGACCGGCAACTGCAGTGTGACTAGAGAGGCACATCATCTTTTAGATAAATGGAAAGTTTCATTACTATCAGCTTTTACACATTATGGTATCATCCTTTACATCAAAGTCATTACAGTATTACCCTTTACATCAATTTCTATGCTATTCCTCCCCTCCTCTCCCCTTTCCTCTTTACTTAAAGAAGATCTTCCAAGCACCTCACCCATGCCACATAATCCAAGAAACGACCAGCATACCTGCGAGTTTGGGAGAAAATTTTCCGTATTGCTTTTTCGAAAACCTTGTTTGACTTTTCAAACAGCTCAATATTTCTTCGGAAACAGCTTGTAGTGCGTTTCATTAATATCCAGTTTTAGAACCCAGAGGGTATACTTTATCGGAACTTTTCCTATAGAAATGGCACACTGTATCAACGAGAAACGGGAGGGAAAAGATTATAAAAGAAAAACAGTATTGGGAATAGAAGACCTTTCTTAGATAGTAGTTTCGAAGATTCAATGGCTCTTGGCTTGGTTGAATGCACTCAAGGGAAACAAACCGGATTACCTTATGCGATAAAGCCAAGCTTGGCGAATTCACAAAAGGGGTGATTTCCAAGGAGATTTCTGCAGATAGTTCTTCGCGAGAGGAATAGTGACGCTGTGAGAGTGCTCCTCTTTCACATCTCTCTCTCTCTAATTATATATATATTATATATATTTATATATATATTTATATATATTATATAATATATATATATATTATATATATACTAATATAATAAATGTGTGTATATATATATATATATATATATATATATATATTTATATAGATATATTTATATATTTACATATATATAATGTGTGTGTATATATATATTATATATATTTATATATATATATATATATATTCTATATTAATATAATATATATATACATATATATAAATGTGTAATATATATATATATATAATATATATATATATATTTTATATATATATATATATATTATATATATATATACATACATATTATATAAATGTGTGTATATATATATATATAATTTATATTATTAATAATATATATATAGTATATATATATTATACCTATATTTATATATATTATCATCACTCATCATGACCTCAGCGGTTAGGCCGTTGGTGCACCCATGTCTTGGCATCCTTCCTCCATTTCCTCTATTGAGACTGTGGTGGCAAGCTCTCTGAATGTTTAAGAGGATGTCCACCCTTTATGTCGTCTTGCCATGTTCTTATTGGCTACCTTGTTGGCGTGTTCCCTCACAGTAGTCTTGTATGAGAACTTTGTTGTTTTATTTCTCCTGAACCTGGGTGTCCACAGAACTGAAGTTTGCGTTTGCCGATAGTGCGCATGAATGGTTCTGGCTTGTCATTTTTTGTTGTCAAATGATCTATTATCTTCTTCCAGATAGCATTTGTTCGCTCTCTCTCTCCATGTTATTCCTAGCAACTTACTGTAACACTTCATTTCAAAAGCTTCCACCTTTTTCAGATCTTATCAGTTATTGTCCAACTCTCGCATCCATACATTAAAATGCTTTTTCATCGAGTTTAGTAGTTTAATTTTTGTTTTCATGCTATACTTCTCATTTTCCAATAGATTCCAATCTAGCTAAAGCACTTGTTGCCATTCCTACACGATGTTTAACTTCAATTTCGTGGTTCCATTTTCTGTTAATGTTGCACCTAGATATTTGAATTCTGACACATGTTCAAGTTGTTCTCCCCTAACATAGACCAGTACGTTTCGATTGATGTTCTCCCACTGACCATTATTTTACTTTTTTTGCACTAATTTCCATTCCATACCTGTGTGATGTTTCATCCAGTCATCTTGTTTTTTCTGCTAATTTTTCCCGCATTTTCCGGCTATCAAGTCTATGTCATCGCAACCGTAAGTTGTTAATACACGTCCTGTACACTTTTCCCTCCTGGAAAAATTTTTAAAGGGCTTTCTTGCATATTCTTTCCAAAAACAAATGAAAAGTGTC
Source organism: Penaeus japonicus (assembly GCF_977035675.1). Taxonomy (NCBI): domain Eukaryota; kingdom Metazoa; phylum Arthropoda; class Malacostraca; order Decapoda; family Penaeidae; genus Penaeus; species Penaeus japonicus. The sequence goes on from NW_028234440.1 coordinate 24,010,058, forward strand.
GGAGACAGAATGCATCCTTGTCTAACGCCACTGTACTTTCGAACCATTCGCTGTAGTTGTTACCTACCAAAAACTGTTGTTTTCGCATTCTCATATAATTTTTGGGTTAAGCCTAGCATACCCTGGTTGTTTATATTTGGGCCTTGTATCCCATAGCGCTTGTGTCATACCCTATCGAATGTTTTTTTTAAAAGTCAATAAATTTTGTGGAAAACATTTTCTGATAATTTCTCTGACTTTCACAAAGGAGCCTTAAATTAAGGAATTTGTTCCACTGTGCTTCGTCTTTTCTGAAGGCCAGCTTGTGAATCATCTAAAATTTTCCTTCAATTCCCGGTTTTATTCTATTTAGGATGATGGTGAGTAAGATTTGCTAGGATGATTATAAGACTGATTGTGGATGTTCACTACATTTTCTACTCGTTTTTCTTTTTTGGGATAGGAATGAGAATGGACTGGGCCCCATTGTGTAGGCCATTTACCAGTTTGGAGTATTCGGTTGCAAGAAGAGTAAGGTTTTGATAATGGGATCTCCACCGCACTTAATTAATTCTGCTGAAAAGGTTGTCATTCCAGGTGCTTTATTCATCTTCAACTTTATAATCCCCTGCCCTTACTTCCGATTCTAAGTTGACTGGTTCGGGTTTTCTCCCTCTGATGTGGCCTTTTGCTAATACTGTTCTATCAACGTCTGCTTGATGTTGGTACAACTCGCGGCAGTATTTTTTCCCATCTGCTTTTCCACTTCGGTGTTATTTGTTAACAGTGAGGGTTTTTTATCTTCTATTACATTTGTTTTCCTGTCTTCTCCTTTGTTAAGCTCTTGATTACACTGTAGGCTTTTCTAGAATTGTTTACTGCTAGCTTTGTTCAATATCCTCAGCTTTTTTTTCAACCCAATTATCTTTTTCTTTGTGATAGCTCTTTTTTTCCACCTTGTTTGCTTTTATATGGGCCCAGGACTTTCATTGTTTGGGAAATATATCTTTTTTAGTTTTCTTCTTTCGTACACTTTTGTAGGATTTCTGGTGTTATCCCTGGTTTTTAATTGGTTTGGCTTTTCCCAAAATCCTCATTTGCTTGTGTTGAAAGTTATGTCAGTGAACTGGGCACAGAGCTGCTGTGGTTCTTCATTTGTGAGGGAACAAGAGTGGTGCAAATCTCCCGCCAGTTCACTTCTATACTTTTCTTTACTTCCCTGTCTTTCAGCTTTTCCAAGTCAAAAATTTTGTGCGTTTTCTGCGAAACCTTCTTCTCTTTAGAGAGTAGCATTCTGAATGTCATCATAACTGGGTCGTGATCACTACCAATATCCCGGGTTTTTTGAAAGTTCTCGTTTTGGGTCTGTTTATTCCAGTTTGGAATCTTCTGTCCACAAGAATATAATCTAAATTTTATTTGTGTGACTCCATTTGGGGAATGCCCGTTTTTCTTCTCGATTTGTTTATGATTTTGGAGAGTATTGCCCAACTTAAGTGATGTCTTTTGGCAAATTCTAGTAGCATAATACCCTTTTCATTTCTTGTTCCTACTCCAAAATCTCAATAGGGTTTCCCTTCCATCCAGTTTCTTTTCCTTATATCCGATCTTAGCATTCCAATCCCTTGTATTATAAGAATATCTTTCTTGCTTTCTCTTTGATGGGTTTTTTTCTAGATCTTGGTTTGAAACCGTTTAATCTCTTCGTCCTCGTGTCTGATGTTGGTGCATTTTATCTGAATGATTGTCATGTTGCGGGGCTTTCCCTTTTAGTCTAAAAGCAATTATTCTGTCAGATACAGGTGTAAATTTGATCACCCGACTTTGTGTTTTTTTTTCAACCAGCACTTCCCACGCCCCTTACCCTGTTTTTTTCGGCACCGCTTTTACCACAAATTGTGTCCATCTTCTGTGCTCGTTTTTCCAATGCCAGTCCATCTAGTTCTGAAACTCCCCAAAACATTCCCAAAAGATGGTAGAGATCTCATTTACAACACTTCTGTTTTCCCTCTCTTTTGTGATCTTAAGTTTCCAAGTGCCAAAAGCATATGTTCTTTTTCGCCAGCTGTTGTTCTTCTCAAATTTGCCATCAGTGTCCACTTACACCGCCACCTGTTTTAGCATCAAAAAGTGACGGCGCGGCCGTTTTTATTCTGGGCCCCCACCGATCCAGGGATGGAATGGGTTTTGGGGGGGCATGTCATGGGTGATTTCCGGCAATTTTCTAATGGTAGTGCCGATCTCCCTTCATTTTGGCAGTACAGGGGCCAGCACAGGGGTTTTCTGGAACTGCCCCTGCTTTTTTGTAGCAGCGTGGCCATTATCTCTTCGCCTACTACAGATACTAGTGTAAGCGCTTTCCCAACACTAGGTCGCAGTACAGGGAACTTGCATCCTGTGCCTAATGGAAGCGTGTGTGGATGGCCGTTTGTCTCTTTGAGTCCCCGCCCCTTTTACAGGTTTTGTTTTTAGTCCTGCTGGGTGTCCACACACCCCCCCATAAGAAAAGATTCAGCAAGCTGATCTTATCAGATGGGGGAGCCGATTTCGTCGCCGCCCACCGCCATGAACAGGTTAGATGGTTTCAGTTCCCAGTAGCAGGTGTATATAATATTATATTATATATAATATATATTTTTATATATATATTTATATATATATATATAATATATATTGTTTTATATATTATATATTTATATATATAAATTATAACATATACACACATTTATATATTTATAATAAAATATATTAAAATATATAATATATTTATTTATATTTATGTATATATATATATACGTATTATTTCATATTATATAGGGATATATTTTATTTTAAGATATATATCTTTAAATATATAATATATATATATAAAATAATATTTTATAAAAATTTATA
>NW_028234440.1:24022931-24024484 GCF_977035675.1 Penaeus japonicus
TCAGGGTAGATAAAAATCCAAAATAAGATATTATAGGGACAGCATATGTGCGGCAATTTGTAAAAAAGGCACAATGAACAAGTTGAAGTGGTTGGCATGTGAGGAGAGGGATGAGATGAGGTGGGGAGAGGATCCTGGACATGGAGGTGGGGGGGGGGAGGGAGGGCGGGCGGAAGTTGAAGGAGTTGAGGGGGTGGGGGGGAGGGGGGGGGGGGGGGGGGGGAAGGAGGGTGGGGGAAGAGTGGGGGGGGGGGGGGGGGGGGGGGGGGGTGGGGGGAGGGGAGGAGGTGCTTGGATACTTTGAGTTTGGGTGTAGGAGCGGGAGGAGGGGGGAAGCTTAGGTGTGGACGGTGAAATCCAAATATAAAGGATTGTGACAATGTGCTACGCTGTGCGTCCGGCCTAAATGTGAGAAATCGTCGAAGGATAAAATGAAGATTGAAAATAAAATGTAACAATATGAGATAATATTTATTCTGTTTATGTATTTAGATTTATATTGTATATATATATTTGTTAATATATATAGATATAATATATATATATATATATATATATTATATAATATTTATATTTATAATATATACATATATCATAACACCTTCCACCTATATGATGATAACATTCTGTAGGAAATATTAATTTGGCATCCCTATTTTGAAATGCATAAGATTCAGTTTATTTACATTCATTTTGATAGATGATTTTAACTCAGAATTAAAAAAAGGTTTTAACAGCCTATGATCTTAATAAAGCAACGGAAAAAAAATACCATTTGATGTTCATGACGCCTTAGCTTGTAATAAATCAACACTGATTACTATATTAATGCATAATAATGATGATATTACTCTGTGATTCTTATTATATCATGATAACATTACTAATAATAGTAATATGATGATAGGTGAAGTAATTTTAAAAACAAAAATAAGATATCTAAAATATGTAATATCAGACATAATTTTCGGTATAACTTCTAAAAAATACTGTTGTCACCTGCTTATCAGTTTGTGCATTAGCAAAAATATTAAACCGGTTGTGATATATAAATATATTTCCTTATCTGGATACATTAATCTTCCACATTGGATATATATTTTTAGCATGCCGTTATAATCTTCGGGGAATTTCCCATATTTCACTTATTAATTCGGTACAGTCACCGGTATTCATATTAGCAAGCTTTTCACACCCACATCCCGTTTCTACGTCAGAATAACTCTCTTAAGGATTAAAATACAATGTATATTGTATAATAATAGTATGTTATATGTATGGTATATATTTAATAATATATAATAAATCATTTATATAATAATTTATAGATAATATATATATAATATATAATCAAATATATATAAAATATTATATATATATATATTATTTATAATTATATATATAATAATATAAATATATATATATATATATATAAAAATTTATCATAGATTTATATATATTTTATATATATATATATATAATTTTATATATAAATTTATTTACATATATAATTTTTTTTGTGTGGTGTGTGTGTGGTGTGGGTGGTGTGTAGT
>NW_028234440.1:24024584-24038816 GCF_977035675.1 Penaeus japonicus
TACCCAAGAGTGACTTTATTACATTCGTGAAGCTGTGCGTGAATGTCGGTCCTTCGAATTACACAGGAGAAGAATACCGAACAAACCAGTGGTCAAGCTATGGGATCCCCTTAAGAGCGGTATCTGTCTACACTGCCTCTTCTTTGGAAACTCTTAGAAAAAGTCCGCTACAGAGTCATAATTGGCAGGCACTTCAACATGGACTAAGCCGCTATCGTATTTGATGTCCTGGTCGTCGTCTCACCTGGAGGAGCGTGCTTACGCAAACGGCTTGATGGCAGTGTAAACGCACGTCAAGACAAATGACAATTTACGTAGAGGAAGAAGAATGTCAGAAGCTAACCCTGTCCTAGACAACTCGATCCAACGGACGGGACGACGCCCTCTGCGTTCTCTGTATACTGGAAAGCCGACTAATAAAGAGATTATATCATTACTACTTCTACTGCGCGCCCACTAGCAGGAAAATCAAAAGTCAGGGGTAAGGTCTTAGGTTTCTTCCAAAGGGCATTAAGGATTTGCAGCCCTGAATCTTAGTGGATGAATATGTAAATAACATTATAGACTCCCTTTTGTAAAACTCCAGTAACCCCCAAGTTTCTTCTTGCTAAACCTTCAGAAAGGAAAGCGATAACATCAGACCAGAGCAAGAAACGATCGGTGCAGCACCTCAGGTTTTTTGTACTTCCTAATGTAATATCTCCGAGATACAGCAGTATTCGGTACCACCGTGAACATAGCAAACACGTCCGGCGTAAAGATAGAGGTTTGGGCAAAACTCAAGAAAACCGTCTCACAACAACCCCGACAGTGCCGTTTACCTGTATCCCGCAGTAACATGCGAATAAAGCGTATCTACGGACGTCGGCGAAACAGGACGGGGTTTCGACACCAGGATGAGCGAGCACCAAGCAGACATCCGGTCACCACTAGGACTCCTACGCTCTCTCATATCTATAGCACATCGTAGATGAGGCGGGACATCTAACCAGATTGTAAGGAAGCACAAATCGTCAGCAATTCTGCACTGTCAAATGCCAAGACTGCGTACTATATGGAAGCAGCAACCAGCGCGACAAACAGAAAACATGAACACCAGCGCGGGGAGAATTAAACTGCCAAGGTCTCGGCAGCATCATTTAGGCGGTTAAACACTCACAGGTCAGAGTCAGGTGAACCTTCAGCTCTCATTTGATATAGAATTGTCGGTTCACCCACTGTGTTTCACTTGTTATGTATTTTTGAGAAAGACCTCCGTCGAACCGCGTCAAATACTCTCTTTCGTGATTTTCTGATATTTCAGTCTCATTCATACTTTTCTTCTACATTTGTCCGCTAATGAACTCTGTTCATGATTATAAATATATATATATATATATATAGTATATACTAGTATATATATATATGATGATGTTTTGTTATGTATATATATCTAGAATGTATAGATTACAAATATATATATAAACTCATAGATTATACATAGATATACATATAGTATCTAATATATATATATATATATATATGTGTGTGTGTGTGTGTGTGTGTGTGTGTGTGTGTGTATGTATGTGCGTGTGTGTGTGTATGTGTGTGTCTGTATCAGCTGAGAAAGATAATATCAACAATATGTTCAAATGTAGTAAATGTTTATCTTATATACATAACTACTGTATAATCTACCTAGCGGATCTATATAAAAATAAATTTCTAAAAATAAAGGGCAGTGCTCATTCACATCGAAGGGTGAATGACCTTTTTGTAGTACGTGGAAGTAAAAGAGAGAGATGAGTGAGAGGAGAAAGAGAAAGGAGAAAGAGAGAGAGAGGGAGGAGAAAGAGAAGAGAGAGAGAGGAGAGAGAGAGAAAGAAAGAAAGAGAAAGAGAGAGAGAGAGAGAGAGAGAGAGAGAAAGACCTCAGATTATCGGCTTTATCTCAGGATGGGGATAGGCCGGTGGTGTCCGAACGGCCAAAGTGTCTCACCGTCGCCTTCACTAGTTGCCCATTGGATAGTTTCCTCCCTGTTCTGTTATTTGTAAGGGTGATACTAATAATGCAGCGGAACCTATTGCAGACGAGAGATAGAGAAAGAGAGAGAATTCTAGAGCTGGAAGTGAGTCGAGAAAATAGGATAGAGAGGGTAGAGAGTCTGATCTCGCGTGAAAAAAAGGAGTAGCGCGCGTGATGCGTAAAAAGGAGAGAAAAAAAGCAAGAGAGAGAGAGATACAGAAAGAGAGAGAGAGACATAGAGAGAGAGAGAGAGAGAGAGAGAAAGAGAGAGAGATAGAAATAGATAGATGGATAGAGAGAGAGAGAGAGAGAGAGAGAGAGAGAGAGAGAGAGAGAGAGAGGGGACAAGGCAGAAAAACCCATCCATCTACATTCCTATCTATCTATACACTACGGACAGATAGATATATAAATCGATTGATAGATAGAAGGAGGGAGGGGGAACCTGCATATAAGTACCTCCCCCAATAAAATGCCTTTACATTCTCTTATTAAAGTAGAGAAGTAGAAAAAATATAAGTAGAAAAAATGAAAAATAGAGACATACAGACACAGGGAAAAAGATAAGAATTTTATTTTTTACGTTATAATATAAAAGTTAGTATACATGAGATGAAGCTACACGGCATAAGATTAAAATGTTAGCATTCACAGCATAAGATTACAAGTAAGTGGACACGGCATATGTTTAAAAAATAGCATACATGTTACATTATATATGTTAACATATACGGCATAAGATAAAAAAAAGTTTGCATACAAGTCATATGTGTTAGTATACACAGCATAGAATACACAATACAGCAGCATAAACGACATAATACAATACTTAACATACACGTCATAGGAAGAATAAGTTAGCAAGATCAGTTAGCAAGAACGATACGCGAAAAAGAAAGAAAAAATACGATAAAAAACATGCAACACAAGAAAAGAAGAAAAAATACAAGAACATCATAAAAAATAACATGGGCGACATACAAAAGATATATTGCTCATGGCGAGAGTTAACAAAAATATTACCAAGTATACCATCTCCCAATATTTACGACAGTGAAGGGAAGGGGAGTGAAGTAAAAGGAGCGGAAGAGAGATGAGAGAGGAAGAGAGGGAGAAGAGAGAGAGTGAAAGAGAGAAAGAGAGTAGAGGAAGAGATAAGGAGGCGTAGAGGGGAGAGAGGAGATAGAGGGAGAGGGGAATAGAGAGGAGAGAGTAGATATCGAGAGAGGTGAGGCGGAGGGATGAGAGAGAGAGCGGAGGAGAGAGAGATGATTGGGACTGAGAGAGATAAGAAGAGAGGAAAGAAGGAGAGAGAGAGAGAGAGAGAGAGAGAGAGAGAGAGAGAGAAAGAGACAGAGAGCGAGAGAGAGGAAGAGAGAGAGAGAGAGAGAGAGGAGAGAGAGAGAGAGAGAGTGAGCGAGAGAGAGAGAGAAAGACTTTGGCTTTGACGAGTTTATTGACACAAGTGATTACATACATCTCAAAAGGATGCGGTAACAGAACATAGGTTATGACTCATCCTTCTGGACCCAATCTTCGTGTCCGTTCTTTGGGCTACACATATAATTACAACTCAACCTTAACAGCTATGTCAACATATTGACTATATATACAAAACAAAAGGACGGGTCCCAATCACAAGCATACACAGTTAAATGTTTAAGCCCTAGTCAGAGAGCGACTATATGACAGTATAAAGTTATCTACACTCTGCATGCGAAGTTGAGCGTCTCCTGAGGTCTCTATCATAGATTACATACTTGGGATATGTGGACCGGCTCATATCATGATATCATACAGAATATACATACGTAATATGCTCCTGCGAGGAGAAAGACGTTTATCAGAAAGTTCTAAAAATATGTTTGTATTCAATGCAAGGATGAAGAGAGAGAGAGAGGAAGGACTAGGATAAAATAGATAATGATAGATAGATAGATAGAGAGAGAGAGAGAGAGAGAGAGAGAGATAGAGAGAGAGAGAGAGAGAGAGAGAGAGAGAGAGAGAGAGAGAGAGAAAGAGAGAAAGAAAGAAAGAAAGAGAGAGAGAAAGACAGAGAGAAAGAGAGAGAAAGACAGAGAAAGAAAGAGAGAGAAAGACAGAGAAAGAAAGAGAGAGAGAGAGAAAGACAGAGAAAGAAAGAGAGAGAGAGAGAGAGAGAGAGAGAGAGAGAGAGAGAGAGAGAGAGAGAGAGAGAGAGAGAGAGAGAGAGAGAGAGAGAGAGAGAGAGAGGGGGAGAGAGTTTTAACTTACACCATAAGAATTCTACATCACGTGATCTACAAGAGAGAGCGGAAGACACCCATAAGTAAAAAAAAAAAAAAAAGACACCCACAACATCGTGCAGCATTTCATCCACGACCATTTCTCTCAAAGAAAAACTAAAGCCGTCCAGTGCCCCATTGCCACATATTCAACCACATATTTCCGGCTTTGAAGGTAACTCAAAGCGACTTTCTTTGACCCTTCCGCGTTCTTATGACGCTACTTGGCAACTCGAACCCGCTCAGCTGGGTTAAAGTTGCCAACTAGTACTTTCTCCACTTGTACCGTGAAAAAAAGGTGAAAAACGGTATATGGTACTTGTTTTAAGATCATTTTTTTCAACCTCCCGGTCTTGATTAGAAACTAGAAAAGGTGCTTGTCCGGAACATTTGACTTTATGCAAATGAGGTGCAGAGAGAGTGTACCATCACGCAACCGACCAGGAACTTAAGATTAAGAAGAAGAAGAAGAAGAAAAACAAAAAGAAAAAAGACAGAGAGGGAAATAATAGAAGTTCTATGATGAACAATGAACAGAAAATGGAAAAAATAATAATCATTATTCTAACTTCCCTCATTCAAATCACCAACTTCTATTAAATAAAGAATAATAATAGTAAGATTAACTTATGAGAAAAAAAATCCATTGGCAACGATGAAAATAATCATGTGAAAGAAGTGACATGTGCAATTGCATAATAGATTATGAAGAAATAAATGAAAAGTATAGGAGAATGCAAGGTTGGTTGAACAAAGACAAAAGCTAGAATAAATGCGCAAAAGAAGACAAACAAACAAACAAACAATGGGGAAGAAAATAAGATAACAAGGAAGTAATGATAATAATAATAATAATAATAATGATAATATACTTAATGACAGTGATATTGATGATGGTGATAATAATGATGATGATTGATATAAAGATATTGATGATAATTATCATAATGATAATAGTAATAGTAATAACACTATTAATGATAATAATGATATTGATGATAAAAGAATAATATCAACAATAATAATAATGATAGTAATAGTAATAATAATAGTAATGATAATGATAATGATAAAAATAATGGTAATGATAACAAAAATAATAATGATAATGATGATAATAATAATAATGATGATGATGATGATGATGATGATGATGATGATGATGATGATGATGATGATGATGATGATGATGATAATAATAATAATAATAATGATAATAATAATAATAATAATATTAATAATAACAATGAAAATAATAATGATAATAATGATAATAATAATAATGACAACAACAACAACAATAATGATAATAATAATAATGATAATAATAATAACAACAATGATAATAATAATGATAATAATAATAACAACAATGATAATAATAATGATAATAATAACAATGTAAATAATAATGATAATATTGATGATAACAATAATAATTATAACAAAAAATATAACAATGATAATAATAATAATAATAATAATAATAATAATAACAATAAAAATAATAATAATTTTAACTTTTTTTTTTAACGAAAGTAATAATAATTTTAACAAAAGTAATATAAATAATAACAATAATAATAATGATAATATTAACAACAAAGATACTAATAAAAAACAAAAAAAAGTCCAAAATCCGAAAAAAACAACAAAAACAAAAGCAACGCCCTTCCACACAGGGTTAAAATCTCTTTTCTTTTGCCAATTAATACGAGGATAATTAGAGATACGTTATTACAGGTAATTAGCCATGGTGCAGGTGTCACTTCAGGTGCATCTTTGCTGACACGTTACGCTGTTGCTTTAGTGTGTGTTAATTGGCTGGACAGAGAACAGCCATTGCAAGAATTCTGCTGCAGACTAAGAATACTTGTCTGTTGCAATATTCGATGGTGGGATAATATTGCTTTAGGATCTGTTAACTGGCAGAGCTTAGAACAGTAGTATGGTTTGGAAAGAGCAATGTTGCCAAGACAAGAACATTAAGATAATAGTTTGTTGCAAAACTCGATGGTGACTCAATTCTTTTTGCCTTTTGCAAATTTCAACCGGTGGAATAGTTAACCACGGTATAGTTTGCAAAAAAATATAGTTATATGGAAAAGCCTTCATATTGAAAAGGAAAACTCGACGATAAAATAATATTGACATACGTATTGCAGTGAATACCACTTCATGTAATTGTGTGTGATGAGTAAAGGTAAAAAATGACAAAATTAAAAATAGAAAAAAAACAAACAATAAAAATACAAAAAAGTGTTGGGTGTGGGTTTGGGGAATCAATAAGACGAAATTAAAATAAAAAAAAAAAATCCCTAAAACCCTAATAATAAAGATGGTTTAATTAAGAACTAGTGTGAATATACAAAGCACAGCATCTGGTATAGCGATTTAGTGAACTATAGACGATGTAAAATAAAAGTGTGATAAGATAAGAAAAGGAAAAGAAAGAAAAGAAAAAATAGTGTTCATTGTGTGTCACGATGAAAACTTTGATCATCTTTCTGTTCTTAATTTTCTTTCTAGTTTGTGTAACAGCTAAGGTGAGAATAATTTTATTTTTTCCTTTTGAGAAAATCTGTAAATTGCATTGAATTTATTGACTCGATTATGTATGATAAAATAACAAGTACATAGCAATTTTACACAAGAATCGAAATACATTTTTTTTTCTAATCGTTCCTAAAAAAAAAAAAAAAAAAAAAGTAATCAGAACAACGAATATCTTAAAAGGACGTATATATGAGAATTTTTCTTAAGGGGGGGGGGGGGGGCGCCATCTAAGCAAAGTCCCAAGTAATGAAATGCCAATTAAGAGCGGAATATTTAAGAATTATAATAGAAGGTGCCAATAAAATAAAAATACCAGAAAGTACTAAGCTTTGTCTATTTTTATTTTCGTTCGCTGTCATTAATCTTCACTCTTCGGTTGTTTCGCCGATGACTCATCTTACGTCCACATTCATATATCTCTCTGTAACAGCTGATGTTATTTTGTCTTTTTTATAAGCTATAATCTTATTTATGATTTATAATCTTATAATTTTTCAGTACGTTTGATATATATATATATATATATATATATATATATATATATATATATATATATATATAGTTATAGTATATTGATATGTCTCATATATATATATTTTTTTTTTTTTTCATTACGTTCTTCTTACCCCCCCCCCCCCCACACACACACACAGCTACAGTTTATTAATGCTACCTATACCAGCCTCTATAACAACACACAAAAAATAAAACGCTTAAAAGAAATAAACAAAAAACTATCATCCTTTCCAGAATCTCTATTCCTCTCCCTTTCTTTCCCTATTGCCCTTCATCCACGTCGAAAAGAGATTTTTTTTTCGCAATTACAAAAAACACCTCCACTTCCCACTCTCCCCCCCAATACTAACCTCCCTCCTCCCTCCCCCCCCCACCACCTCTCCCCTTCATTCGCTCAAGCCCTAACATTCACCACCGCATTAATTAAAAGAATAGTAAACCCTATTTTCTCGACTCTTTTCCAGCCTAATAACTACTGCAAATGGAAACACGGTCTAGTTGCTTTCGGAGGGTTCGGCATGATTTGTCAAAAGGAAGTGACTAGCTTTTTGTCAACGGAGGAAAAGTGTGTTGTTCAATGGTGTGATTGCAGCGGACAATCTCCAATTTTTGTGACTCGCTGATACTCATGATTATTGACTTATTGTGTGTATTTGTATATATATGTACTATTAATATATATAATATATATATAAAATAAGTATATATATAATATATATATATGGTACTGTATATGGATATATATATGGAGTAGATATATGTATATTTATATATATATAGAGTAAATGTTATATTATAGATCTTAGTAATATGATATATGAATAATATATGTATAACATATATACATGGGTTGTTTATTTTTGTGTTGGTGTTTTGTTTGATTTTTTATGTTTGTCACTACACACACACACTCACACACACCACTACTACACACACAATCTCACACACAACAACATATATATTATAATACTTATATATTATTTTCTTATATATATATATTAAATATATATATATATATATATAAAGCATCTATATACATATTCATAATATATATATATATAGAATATATATATATATATATATATATATAATATATATAGTATATATATATGTATATATAATATATATAGCTATAAAGTCTTATACATATATATTACATAATACATATAATATATAATAATAGTCTTCTTATATTATATATATATATATAATATATATAATATATATATATTTGTAGTATATAAAGATTATATATTCATATATATATATATAGTTATTATATATAATAATTATATATCATATGATTCTATATATATTAATATATATATTATATATAAAAGACTATAGGTATATATATAAGAATTATATATAATAAAATCTATATATAGTTATAGTTGATAGATATATTATATGTATCTTATATTATTAATATATATATATATATATATATTATATTATATATATAATATATAATCATATATATATATACATAATATATATATATGTGTGTGTGTGTTGTGTGTGTGTGTGTGGGTGTGTGTGTGTGGGTGTGTGTGTTGAGTGTGCCTGTGTGTGTATGTATAGTTATGTCAGACAGAGGAGCCATATCTACAATTATGTTCGTCAATCAGTGTTTCTCTCTCTGCTCTCCTCTCTCTCACTCTCTCTCCTCTACTCTCTCTCATCTCTCCCTCTCCCCTCCTCTCTGCTTCTCTCTATCGCTCTCTTCCGTTCTCCTCTCTCTCTCTTTCGGTCTTCGCGTCTTTCCTGTCCTCATCCGTCCTCTATACTCGTCTCTGTCTCTCCTCGTCATCATTTCTCGTCCTTCTCTTTTCTCTTTCTCACCCTCCCTTCCCTCGCTCGCCGTCCTCACCTGTCCTCCCTCTTCCATCTCCCTCCCTCCCGTCCTCCCTTTCCCTCCCTCCCTTTCCTCTCGACCCTCCCTCCTCTTTTTCCCTTGTTGTTCTCTTCCCTCCCCGTCTCCCTCTTATCTTTCTCTCCCTTCTCCCCCACTTTCTCTCTCTTCCTTGTTCGCCGCATCTCACCCTCCCTCCTGCCTTCCTTTCCTCCCTCCCTCCCCCCTCCCTACTCGCTCCTCGAAATACCGTATTCAACACGTTTCAAATAGAATATAAAGTTCCATGCAATAAATCATAAAACCAAGCAAGCTGCATAGTCCCCCACAATATCCTCGATATAAATATCACATCACTACACACAATATCACTACATCACAATTAATAAATATCCAATATCACTACATCATAATAGCACAAAACTATTATCACAACTCACAATACTAAATATCAAATATCACAATACTAAATATCACATCACTACATCACAATATCACTATACTAAATATCACAATTTCACTATATCACAATATCACAATTTCACTATATCACAATATAACAATACTAAATATCACAATATCACAATATCACAATACTAAATATCACAATAGCACAATATAACAATACTAAATATCACAATAACACTTCATCACAATATAACAATACCACAACACCACAACACCACAACACTAAAACGAAACAACTCAGTATTGCAACAACCTCGAGCGCGGGTCTCGAGTAGCTACAGTTTACATAACGTGTTTGCAGTGCCAAGGAATCCACTTGTGCCCAAGCGAGCGTGCCAGGCATCCAGCAGGTGCCACAGGGTAGGGGGGGAGTGCCTTCCAAGGGGGGACAACACCTGCAACGGGATTAGCATTGACAACCTGTGTAAAGGTTGGAGCTGCATTTGCTGTTTTGCAAGTGAGTGGATAGCCTCTTTGTTGCGAGCGAGTTGATGTTTTTGTTGTTTGTGGTGGTGGTGGTGATGATGGTGGTGGTGATGGTGGTGGTGATGGTGGTGGTGATGGTGGTGGTGGTGATGGTGATGGAAGTGATGGGGTGGGTGGTGGTTGAGGTGGTGTTGTAGTGGTGGTTAAGGAGGTGAGGTGATGGTGGTGGTGGTGTTTTGGGCCGGGTGGGGAGTGGTGTAAGTGTGTTGAGGGGGGGGGTGGTGAGGGAAGTGGATGGTGTGGTGTGGTGAGGTATGGTGATGGTGTTGGTGATGATGGTTTGGTGATGTGTGATGGGGGGGAGGAGGGTATTATGGTGATGGTGGTGTTGGTGGGTGTGTGGGGGTGGTGTGATGATAGGAGGGGGATGTGGGGGTGATGTAGTGGTGATGGGGGGGGCGGGGGAGGGTGGTGGGGGGGGTGTGGGGGTGGATGTGTGAGGGGGGGTGGGTGGTGAGATGGGTGTTGGTGGTGTGGAGGAGTAAAAGGGACATGAATGAAATGATGAGAATGATATAATGATATGTTAATGATGATAATGATATTAATGAAGATGATATGGATATGGTGTAAGGATAATGATGAGGATGATGATGATGATGATGATAATGATGATAATGATAATACAATGTATAATGATTATGATAATGATAATGGTTATGCACATTATCATTATGATGATCATTATGTATTATCATGATAAGTAGGCATGATGATAGCGTCATTAAGATATGATTAGTCATATCATTATCATTTAGTCAGTTCTTATGAGTATCATTATGTATTATGATTATTGTCTTATGATTTATGATCATGAACTTATCAGGATGATTATCTCTTATGATTATCATAGGATTATGAATTATGATTATGAATTATGATTATGATTATCATTATTATTTTACATTATGAGGAGCATTATGATTAGCAATATGATTATCAGTTATCAGTAGCATATGATAATGATAATGGTTATGATAATGATAATGATAATGATAATGTTTATCATTATCATTATCATAACCATTATCATTATCATAATGATAATGATAATGATAATGATAATGATAATAATAACGATAATAACAATACTGATAACAACAATGATAATAAAAACAAAGTAATATAGCACAACAGCTCAACTATAATACCACAATAACTGTCATGATAAACTCACTAGATTAACATCAACAGTGATAATAACAACAACTACCGATACCACAGGAACCTTACAACCCTACAACTACGGAGGAACTTGTTCTTTAGAAAGAGAGGATATTGCTTCGATGCAGAGGATAGCAATGCGTGCAATGACTCGGAAAGTGGTTGATGAAGGTGCAAGGTAAGGTTGTGCTTGTTGCAGTCCCAAAGTAGGTGTTAGTTTGATGAGGTTCAGGTACGTTTTTTCTCTTATCTAGAGTGGCTGTTCATGGTCTTCGGTTCGAGGGTAAGGTTGGTGGTTTGTGGGTGTGTGGTTGTTGAGTTTATAGGGTAGTTCGTCTTGTTAGGTTTTAGGTGTCAGTTTTTATCTTTTCTAGGTTAGTTCATCAGTTCTCTTCAGTCTTCTGTTTTAGTGTTTAGGTTTTAGGTGTGTTGTTTAGTTTTAGGTTTCAGTTTCTCATTCTTTTTATATTTTAGTTAGTGTCTTTAGTTTTTATAGTGGTCTTATAGTTTACTATGTTTAGTTATAGTTATATGGGTTAGTTTTTATAGGTTTATAGTTTGTCTTTATAGTTTTAGTTTATAATTTTATTGTTTAGTTGATAGTTTATAGTTATTTATAGTTTATATTGTAGGGGATAGTTGGACATGATAGTTAGTGTTATAGTTATAGGTTCTATGTTTATAGTGTATAGGTGGTTTTGAGATTGGTTTATTAGTTTTTGGGTATAGGTGGGATCTAGTGCGGTGTTGAGAGCTTGGGATGGTGAGGTTAGTTTGAGGTATATGAGTGTGAGTGGATGTAGGATAGTGACTGTTAGTAGATGGTCTGGGTAAGTTTTACAATTTACAATTTACAGTTTATAGTTTATAGTTTATAATTCATAGCTTATAGTTCGAGTTTAATGTTTTAATGCCATTATAATCATAACAAAATTTCAGAACTGACATTAAAAAGTTATAATAGTATGTAATAACACTCGCTCTGATTATTTCACAATGTTATCCAACTTTAAACACGTGAAGAATATAATAGAATTTACAACAATAAATATATCAAAATGATAACAGAGATATTGTCAGGTATGTTTTCATGATCGTTTGGACTCTTACGAAAGGTAGTAGTGATCTATAGAGCGACGAGGTCTGTATATCTTGTTATTTTACAATACAACTGGCGATTTAATGATCCTAAAGTATTCGTTCGTATATGAAGTTTAAAGCCGCGCTAGAATAATATCAGTAGTGGAATGGCAGATCGGATCTATGTTAGGTGTGCTGGTAATTGCAGGTATAGATTGCAAGAATTATGCGTTGCTCTACAAAGGAACTGTTTGTGGGTGCTAAGATCAGGGTATAGGTGCATATGTCTTTTGCATTCTTTCAAAGAATAAGAAATGATAATCTCATAATGGCAGATGATAATGAAGGGACTAATGATAATAATATTTGAATAATTGATATCAATGGATGATTAATCTAATGATAATAAGAAATAATATTAAATTATTCTATAATAATAATAATGATAATATAATAATAAATATTCTATGATAAAAATAGCAAAGAAATAATGATAATAAGATAATATTAATGATTAGTAATAGTATAATAAAATATAAGAATAATCTGATAATGTATAATTATAATAATAATGTCATAATAATTTGTTAATTAATAATGAATATTAAACTAAGATAAAAATATGACATAATGGTAATAACAACAACAATAATAATAATAATATCTCTGACTATTACAATAAACGACTCAAAGGTCAATAATGAATGATCAAAATAGACATTACTCAATGGTAATAATCAAATAATAATATGTAATAAAATTTCTGTAACTATCATAAAATAAATAGCTCTCCTAAAATGATTCCGGTTCCAGCGAGTGTGTGGTGAAAGAAGGAGTATGTGTGTTGTGTTACCTATAAATCTATCATGATGACTCAATCCTCTACAGCAAGGACGCCACTCGATAGGATCTATATATAAATTAATTAATTTCAAAGGTATCTGCTTTACGTACCCACTCTTCTAGAAAGCTCATGTCAGAAGCTATATATATAAACAATCTCCCAACCCTGAGTTTAATATCTCTTCTTTGGGATTGTATCTTTTATATTTCTCCTTCATTCGCCATCATCTGTTACGTCTATTGATAGCTGTCAGATCACAGAGGAAAGCAATTCATTGTGGGAGAGTTCTTGCATGTCAGAGAGAGAAGCAGTCACTATCATGAGGACACCAACTGCCGGAGAAAAGAGACGAAATAAGGGATAATCATATATTAGATGATAGGTAGGAGGTTGGAAGGCTCTCTATGTAGCCTCTAGATGACAGCCGAATTCTATGGTTGGCTCGATCGTAAACAAGCCACATAGCACATATACCTTACATCTACACAACGCATACACATACACATACAGATACACACACATACACACACTCACACACAGATACACACACCAAGTCGCATAAGAATACGGTGTACGATGCACTGTTTTTTTTTGTTTTTTTTTTCAGTGGTGGTGTGTGTTTGATTCAAATTCATTCCGAAACTTACCAGGCTGGTGCCCCCCATCTGCCCCTCCCTCCCTCCCCCGCCTTGGCCTGTCTCTAGTTGGATCCTACCGCCCTACCTTCTACCCTCCCCTCCCCCCCCCCCAACCCCTCAGACCTCTCCATTGCCGCACTGTGGGATTTGTTTCCGTCACTATATGTATTGGTGTAGGTGTGTAGCGATGTGTTCTACTTTTGTTCTCCGACTTTGGACTACGTACCAGAGCTATCGGCCATTCGTTTATAATTCAGCTGTTTATAGTTTATACTAAGTGATCACAGCATACGTCTGTTTTCTTTTTACCTTTTCCGATTTTGCCTCCTCGCAGATTGTTGTAAAAAAAGAAAAAAA
>NW_028234440.1:24038916-24046157 GCF_977035675.1 Penaeus japonicus
AAAATGATCCAATACTCGCATCCCATCATAAATAAACATAAGGAATTCAATAGCGAGAGAGGGAGAGAATTCAAGAGCATTCTCCGCCAGCGAGATTACGTCATGCATGAAACATTCCTCACGCAGCGAGTCTGAGCCACATGTGGAAGCGAGAGCCGGTGGTGGATTCGCTGCTGTGATGTACCCAGATGGCTGTGGGTCGCGATCGGATGGTCTGTTTGTCCGATCCTCTGTCTCGCTCTGTCTGTGTCTCTTCCTTTCATTTATTTTGGTTTCGCCTGCCTCCCTTTTCTTCTATTTGTCTTTGTCTCTCCGTTTCTCTTTCTATTTCTCTGTCTCTCTGTCTTTCTGTCTATTTCTCTCTCTTTCTCTCCCTCTCTTTCTCTTTCTCTCTCTCTCTCTCTCTCTCTCTCTCTCTCTCTCTCTCTCTCTCTCTCTCTCTCTCTCTCTCTCTCTCTCTCGTTTTGTTACTCCCCGGTCTCTCTGCCCTCTTCTCTCTCTTTTTCCCCTTTCTCTCTCTCTCTCTCTTCTCTTTACTCTTTTTCCCCTCTCTTCCCCCCTCTCCCCCTTTCCTCTCTCTCTCTCTCACCCCTTTTTTGTTACTCTCTGTCCCATCTGTCTTCTTTTCCTCTCTCTCTCTCTCTCTCTCTTCTCTCAAAAAAATATTATATTTATATATATATATATATATATATTATAATTTTAAATAATATATATATATAATTGTATTACGTGTGTATGTTGTGTGTGTGATGATCTAGATTGATCGAATTGTTCTACTGCATGATTATAGAACCAAGGTTCAGAATTTGAGATGCTACGACATTAAATGTTTGGATACACAGTTGATTAGGAACTGTAATACACAAAAGGAATCAGGTAGCAACACGTTAAGTGGGAAATAAGACAATTGATAATCTTGAGATGAGAAAATCAACAAAAATAAAGGAAACAGTAGCAGTTTCTTCATTGTTTTTTATTGTGGATAGAGTTATTATAGTACATACAATTAATGAAAAGTATTTGGAATAATATGTAGGCCAAGATTTTAAAAGAAAAAAAACAAAAATTACTTTTTTGTAAAAATCTAGAAAAAGTAAGAATAAACTGACAAAAGTTACGTAATACGTTTATAGGTTCATGAAAAGGGGATTCAATATAGTCTGGGATAGTTAAGTCAATTAAGTTAATAATGTCACCGTAAAATCAAAGGTTTCAGAGATTGATATAACAGTTGATACCATGTTACGATAGTTATTTTGAAAAACTTTCTTAAGAATGCATTATGAAATCACATAAAGATGACTAGGGGGACTAACACTTATTTTACAATTAATGAAGGTCTAAGCTCATATGCACAAATTAGATTTATTTGAAAAGGTGACTACAGTTTCGCAATTCAACTGAATTTCATAGTTGATTTTTTGCCATAGTTTCACGGTAGAATGTTATTGCCATTCATATATATATAAATAATATTATATATATATATATATATATATAATATAAATATATATATATAAACATAAAATATATATATATATATAATATATATATATATATATATATATGTGGTGTGTGTTGTGTGTGTGTGTGTGTGTGTGTTGCATATACATAAATATAATATAACAGCAGAACTGTATGTGTATATATTATATAAATATATATTATATATATATTTATATATATATATATAATTATATATATATATTTTATGTATATATAATATATATAATATTATATATATAATATATATAATATAAATAAAATAAAATATATAACCTGTACATATATATACATACATATATATATATATATATATATATATATATATATATATATATATATATATATATATATATATATATATATATATAATGAAACTGGGAAGCGGAGGTTGATAATGAATCTTAGGATCAATGTTGCCAGAAGAAACGTCCTTTTTTCCAGCCTTGAGACAAATAAAACCTTCTTCGGTGTAGAAAACAGAAACAATTTTCAAAAACTTCTTTATCAAAATTTGGAACCAAACGTTTCGAGCGTTCAAACACTCATCTTCAGTGGACTTAACTGTAAAAAAGGATTTAAAATTATCCTTCAATAATATATACAAATTATAACATATTTACATGTTAATAGTGGTAATTACCATAGGAGCAAAAAGGGATTACAAGATTGAATAATTATCATATCAATGTAATGTTACAGGAACAAATATTATATCAAACAAAAGATAATGTTACAAGAACAAATATTATACAAGGGTTATATTCAAAATTTAATTAGATAATTTCAGTAAAGGGAAAAAACATGTAAATAAAAATAGCCCGTGAAACAACAAGTTATATAGTTTAAAAGGTTAAAATTTCAATTAAATGTTATAAAGCTTTTACAAAAAAACATTAAATCAATCTTTGACCAAAAAACCAAGTCCCGACTAAGTCATATCCCAAGAATTGATAAAACAATAAGGGAAAACGTGTGACTAGGGGGCCCCAAACGTTCCCGATGACAAAAGCCGGTTTTGGACAAAAAGTCTATTAAAACATGAAAAATACTTCTTAAAACCATTCAAATGTTATATATAAAGAACAAAGAACAAATGCATGAGACAAAGAATAACTGGGGAAAAATACTAACCAAAAAATTTCAAAGCAAACAATGAAAAATACAGGAGCTTAACGGTCCATGTCAAGACCTTTCGAGCAGTGGAGCGTCTGGGCGTTCCGAAGACAAACAAAATCCTATCGGAATTGCAAAAGAAAAATTGGGTATGTAATACTATTTTAAAATTTCAAAAATTAGTAGAAGATGAATATCAGAGAATCGTTTTAATTTCCAAATCCAAAGGCTTTCCAGTATATTCAAATCATAATCTATATGTGCTGAGTCTAGAATTTCAAAAGAGTCATAGTCAAATGGATGACTGTTTGTTGAAGAATGGCTTCTTATTGAGGATTTTGTTGAGTTAGATAATCTTAAGTTGTTATTCCTAAAAGAAAAACCTTTATGTTCTTCGATGCGCATAAACAAATTGCGAGAAGTTTTTTTTTTCCACATAAGTAGCGTTACAGCTACTACAGGTGAATTTATAGACGACCGATGAACGTAAAGATTTAGGAATTTTGTCCTTGAATTTGAATAAACTGCCAATGGTTAAGGAAGAAGTATAAATGACCTTTAATTTAACAGTTGAGTAACTATTATGGATAATCCTTGTTAATTTTCTTTCCAAACTGTGACTAAATGAAGTTTAATATAAAGAACATCTTAGGGTACTGTAGGAGGAGTGGTCAGGGGTATCATTGATTTATTTAAGGTTCTTTTTACATAGCTATGTATGAATTTAAGGGGGAACCCATTTTTCCAAGAATATCCAAAATATGAGTAATTTCATTATGGAAGATCAAAAAGTTCTTTGAAATCTTGAATGCTTTATATACTAAAATACAAATAAGATTGCTCTTATATTTCAGAGGTATGTAAGAATCAAATTTAGTAGTTAATCCTGTATAAGTTGGTTTCCTGTAGATTGACGAGGTAAAAGAGTTAGTTTCACGAGAATTTTTAACATCTAAAAAAGGCAGGCTCCCATTTTTCTCCACATCATGAGTGAATTTTATATTAGGGTGTTTAGCATTCAAGTAATCAAGGAACTTAGTGATACTGTCTCTGGATTTGAAAAGCAATAATGTGTCATAAACATATCAGAAATAATGGCAAGGTTTAAAACTTTCAGGGCAATTATTAAGACAAATGCTTTCAAAATGACACATAAAAATGTTAGCAAGAGTTGGACCTAAAGGGCTACCCATAGCAACTCCTTCTATTTGTTTGTACAATTTACCATTGAACTAAAATAAAATGCCCTTAGTGGCTATGTCTAGAAGTTTCTTGAAGTTCAATTTATCTAATCCCTGGATTTCAAATTTGTCTTTAAAAAGAGTGTCCATAATAATTGACAAGGTTTCATCGAGGGGGACATTAGTGAAAAGGTTGGTGACGTCAAAGCTCGCTAATACAAATTCATCAGCATTATCAATATTCATTAAATCATTCAAAAAAGTGAAGGTATTCTGGATGGTGTAACTATTGATAGTGAGCCTTTTCAGAATAGGAATGAAAAAAATTGACACGTTATAATTTATAGTTCCAATGGCAGAGAGGATAGGTCTCAAGGGGACATTAGCTTTGTGAATCTTTGGGAGTCCATATAGAATACTAGGTCTAGAGCCTACTCTCTGTCTTACCTGTTTTCTTCTCCCTCCCCCTTCCCATCTTCGTATCTGCTCCCTATTCTCCCCATTGAATATGAATATACAGTACGTACATATGTGTAACACATTTTTTAATGATTGATAAACCTCTACATATGTATCACCTCTAAATGTTTATAGGCAGATGTGTGTGTATCTTACATGTATTTACGTAGCAGTGATAATATCCAATATGCCTATCGGTACGTATGTATACATATATACTTACATGTATATATCCTCTCCACACATTTTCTTACATGTATGTATCCCCTCCACAATATACTTACATGTATGTATCCTCTCCACACTCATACGTACATGTATGTATCCCCTCCACAATATACTTACATGCATGTATCCTCACCACACATATACTTACATGTATGTATCCTCTCCTCACATATACTTACATGTATGTATCCTCTCTACGCATATACTTACATGTATGTATCCTCTCTACGCATATACTTACATGTATGTATCCTCTCCACACTCATACTTACATGTCTGTATCCTCACCATACTCATTCTTACATATATGTATCCTTTCCACACTCCTACTTACATGTATGTATCCTCACCACACATATCCTTACATGTATGTATCCTCACCACACTCACACCTCCATGTATGCATTCTCACCACACATATCCTTACATGTATGTACAGTATCCTCTTCACACTTACACTTCCATGTATGTATCTTCACCATACATATACTTACATGTATGTATCCTCACCACACATATACTTACATGTATGTATCCTCACCACACATATACTTACATGTACGTATCCTCACCACACTCTTACTTACATGTATGTATCCTCTTCACACTCCTACTTACACGTATGTATCCTCACCACACATATACTTACATGTATGTATCCTCACCACACATATACTTACATGTATGTATCCTCACCATACATATACTTACATGTATGTATCCTCACCATACATATACTTACATGTATGTATCCTCTTCACACTCACACTCCCATGTATGTATCCCCAGAGCTCCCAAGATTGTTTATCCAGCTGTGACGAGACTTGAAACTCCATTGCGTGATACCAACTTCTGCTCCTCCACTCGGATGGTTCATTTGCAAACTATTTTATCAATTTCGCAACTTTGCAGAATACGCCCAGGCGATCTAGATGCGATAATTCCCTTCGGTGATTTTCTTGATCGTTTTGATTTTCTTCTTTGGTTGTTTGGTTGTTAGTTTGGTTTGACTGGTTGTTGTTGTTGTTGTTGTTTTTTTTGGGGGGGTTTGATGGGTAGTTGATTGTTTATTTGGTTGGTTGATTGGTTGTTTGCTTGTTTGATTGGTTGTTTGCCTGGTTGGCCTGGTCGTCGGTTTAGTTGTTTGTTTGTTTGTCTGGTTGATTGGTTAGTCGTTCTTTTATTCTTTGGTTGAATGGTTGTTTGTTTGATAGTTGTATACTTGGTGTTTTGTTTGTTTGGTTGGTTCCCGTTGTTTGCTTGTTTAGTCGAGTTTTTTCCTTTTTGGGTGATCTGTGTGGAGGTTTGTGGGTGATTGCATTAATAAATGCTAGACACAAAGACCTAGAAAAATAAAATTCAAACAAACAAGAAATGAATGATAAAGGATGCTGTGAGAGCATGCTTAAAATCTGTAGTGTGGCCACGTATTATTATATATCTCGCTGTGTTTTTTATATTTTTGTCGTCACGTAGTCTATTTTTTGGTTATTGTGCCTCTCTTTATCTGTTTCTAATATTACCCGTCCTCTCTCTCTTCTCTCTACTCTATCTCTTTCTCTCTCTCTCCTTCTCTCTCTATCTCTACTTCTCTCTCTCTCTCTCTCTCTCACTTTGCGCTCTCTCTCGGTTTGTCTTACTCTCTTCGTTTTTCTTTGCTCTCTGCTGGTTTCTCTCTCTCTCTCTCTCCTTCTTCTTTCTCTCTTGGTTTCTATCTCTCACTTGTCCTCACTCTATCAGTTTCTATCTCGCTAGTCTTGCGTCTCTCTCTCTCTCGGCTCCTCTTCTCTCTATCCCTCTCTCTCTCTCTCTCTCTCTCTCCTTTCTCCTTCTCCTTCTTCTCAATCTTTCTTCCTCTTCTTCTTCTCCTTCTCCTTCTCCCTGTTCTTTCTCTTTCTCTTTCTCTTTCTCTCTCTCTTCACTTATGTTCTTCTCCTTCCCTATACCCATATACTAAGCTTAAGACTTTTTCCTTTACTCCATTCTCTCCTTCATTTCCATCTCTCCTTCCTTCATTGTTACCATTTTTCTTGAATTAGCGAAGGTTTATCATTTTTGGAATTCCGAGCTGAGATTACAAAATTCTCTTTCTGTAATTTTGTTTTGCGTCGTACATAAATCATTCTTTTTTTTATCTTCGCCAAGGGAGGTAGGAAATGAGGGGAAGAAATTTCTAAGGTTCGTGGGGGAAAATTTGTTTGAGATTTCTCCTTATTTCCGTTTTTTGTTTATCTGTTTTCTGTTTTATTTTTTGTGTTTGTTTTTTTTTTTTTTTTTTATTTTTTTGTATTTTTTATTGTCTGTCTGTCTCTGTTTTTTGTTTGTCTGTCTCTATTTCCGTCTCTCTCTCTCTCTCTCTCTCTCTCTCTCTCTCTCTCTCTCTCTCTCTCTCTCTTTCTCCTTCTCCTTCTCTCTCTTTCTTCTTCTTCTTCTCCTTCTCCTTCTCTCTGTTTCTTTCTCTTTCTCTCTCTCTTTCTCTTGCTATTGCTCTTTCTCTTTCTCTATCTCTCTCTCTCTTGTAGGATATTTTTTCATGTGTGTACGTACCTATGTGCGTGTGTGCTTGCCATTGTTTTTGCATGGGTGTGCCTGGGTGTGGGTGCATGTGCATCCAAGCCTGAGTATCAATATACATGTGTGAGTTCATTTGTACTGTTGCCCATTCATATCTGTTGTATACAGTTAATGTGTTGTGCATATATGGCTGTGTGTGTGTGGGCATTTGTGATGGTGTGTTAGTGTGTGTGTGTT
>NW_028234440.1:24053757-24058243 GCF_977035675.1 Penaeus japonicus
GGAGAGAGAGAGTGAGAGGAGAGGGAGGGAGAGAGAGAGAGAGAGAGAGTCAGAGAGGATGGAGAGAGATGAGAGAGAGGAGAGGGGTGAGACGATGAGAGAGGGGAGAGAGAGAGAGAGAGAGAGAGAGAGAGAGAGAGAGAAAGAGAAAGAGAGAGGGACAGAGAGAGAAAGAGAAAGAGAGGGGGACAGAGGGAAAAGTAGAAAGACAGAGGGACAAAGGCAGAAAGAGAGAGAGGGAGGGAGGGAAAATGAGAGACAAAAAGTGGGAGATAGAAAGAGAGAGAAAAAGAGGGAGATAGAAAGAGAGAGAGAGGGAGAGAGAAAGAGAGAGAGGGAGGGAGGGAAAAAGAGAGAGAAAGAGAGGGAGATAGAAAGAGAGAGAGAGGGAGAGAGAAAGAGAGAGAGACGGAGAGAGAAAGAGAGAGAGATAGGGAGAGAGGGAGGGAGAGGGAAGGGGGAGAAGGGGGGGGGGAGGAGGGGGGGGAGGAGGAGGGAGGAGGGGGGGGAGGAGGGGGAGGAGGGGGGAGGGGAAGAGAAGAGAGGGGGGAGGAGAGAGGAGAGGAGGGGGGGAGGGGGGGAAGAAGGAGAGGAGGAGAGAGAAGGGAGGGGGGGGAGGGAGAGAGAGGGGGGGGGGGAGAAGGGGGGGGGAGGAGGAGGGGGGGGGGAAGGGGGGAGAGAGGGGGGGGAGAGGAGGAGAAGGGGAAGGAGAAGGGGGGAGGGGGGGGGGGGGGGAGAGAGAGGAGGAAAGGAGGGGGAGGAGGAAAGAGAGGGAAAGGGAAGAGGAGGGGAAGAAGGAGAGAGGGGAGAGGGGAGATCATAAAGTTTTTAGTTATCTGCAATAACGCTGTTTCAGTGGATAACTATTTCTAAAGTCATGCTGTGTTTTAGATAATAGGTTACTGGCCTCCAGGAAATTCGTTAGTTGATTTGCTACGATTTCCTCAAGAACTTAGATAATACAGGGAGTATTGTATAGGGCGGTAATTTTAACGTCGTCTATATCTCCTGATTTGAAAATTGGTGTTACTATTTCCATGTTTCCAAAGCGATGGAAAAAACACCAGTGACCAGGGAAGTGTTAATTATGTGCGGTTGTGGTAGACTATCCTTAATAAGCGCAAAGCAATACCGCTGCTCTACAGCATTTGTTTCGCGAAGGTGGTTTTATTATTAGGATATATAGTTTCCATCAATTGGTTTTGGTCTGAAAATTTAGATGTAGACATGCTTGATTTATATTTTGCTGTAATGTAGACGCATTTTTGTTTGTTTCATAAGTTAGTTTACTATTTTTGAAAAGAAGTCGTTTAAAATGCTATTGCTATGTGTAGAACTTGTACGATTATCAGTGTGGTGTTGTTGCTGGTACGATTGACTTAATAATTTTCCATGTTTTATCGATTTTTTTTTATTTCTATGAATCTGTCTCTGAATAATTTGTTTTTGCACTTTGTATTAACTGTTTAACAATTTTTCTTTTTTATTTTATAATCTGCCTTAGGGCGGGCGTCATTTCTGTATTTTTGAGACTATGGTGGGCATTATTTCTGTCTTTAGTCCCTCTTGATGTCGTCATCTATCCAAGGAGCAGGGGGGACGTACTGACGACTCTCGTTACAAGAGGTGCCAACGCGTTAATACTGCTTTTAATCACTTCCGTAAGGATAGTTACCTGTTTGTCTACATCATCTGTTGAAAAGATATTTAAGAGCATCGTCTCTTTAGATCTGATGAGCTCGATGAATGATTGAAGATTGTAATGCTTGAGGTCACGAAATGTTTTTGTTATCGGTGGTCGCTTTGGTTGTTTTATATTCAATGTGAATGTGAGAAGTTCATGGTCAGCAATATGACACGGGATGACATCCGTATGATGGATAATGTCTGACCTGTTAGTTATTATTACATCTAATAAGGATGAGGTGTTTTCTGTAATACGTGTAGGTTTATCTATAATTTGTTCTAGTTTGTTTTTCTTTATTATCTTAGCTAATTTAGCATCAGATTTAGTCAAATCATTTATATCACCTAAGATAAAGAATGGTTTATTTTTCAATGACATTTCTCTAAAGACTTGTTCTATGTATTCAAAAGATTCTAAAGTTGCATGAGGATGCCTATAAACTACGCCAATAATAATGGAAGGAAGCATGTTTCTCTGTACGGTAACCCAGACATCTTCTACGGCAGAATTATTAACTGCTGTAGGAGATATCATGGTTGATTTCAGGTTATCCCGTACATACATACATACTCCTCCTCCACGCCCTGCATCGCATCTATAGATATTGAAATTTGGAACTGTTATGAAATTACTAACCATTTCCTGGTGGAGCCATGTTTCACTGATGCACAGAATGTCTATGTTTCTCTCCTCAATTAGCATTTTAATTTCGTCAAAGTGCCCGAGGAGAGATTGTGCGTTAAGGTGTTCTATTTTTAAGACCGCTGACGGCGATGCCTGGTCAAACGTTCTGATCGCTCTTGTACTTGTTTTTATTTAAGAACACTTTCACATTTGCGGGGAAAGCGTCTGAGTTTATGAAAATATCGGGCTTTATGTCCTTTCCTCTTACTGACACTGTAAAACTGGTGTAGTAATCTTGGGTCATCTTGGTGCGGTGTGCTTTTACACTTGTTATGTTTTCGAAATGTTCACAGAGGTGATTTTCAATGTCCTCTTCATTTGTGTCTGGATGACAGCTGGTAATATAGAGGTACACTGTGTCAGGTCGGTCTACTCCTTTTAGCGGCTTTGGAGTTTGTTCTACTCTTGCTTTTCTTTTGTTGTTCCTTGATACGACCTTGACATAACCTTCGTCATCGTCGTCTTGGCTGGATTGTGCTTGTTTCGTTGTTTCGTGATTGACTCTTGTTTTCTCAGCATAATTATTGATTATGACTGAGTGCCCTGCTGGAGGCGGGGGGGCAGGAGGGGGGGCGGAAGCTCCTTCCACCTGCTGCTGAGCTGTTTCCTCCCAGTGGCGGTTGAGATTGAGTTGCTCTTGCTTGTTCTTCTTTTGTTTCTTTTTGGAGCTTAGTTTAGGGGATACCTGTGTAGAAGCTTCATGTCTGGTCTTATTCTGCATACCTGTTTTCGGTCTGACGGAGAGAGAGTTTGCGGATGACTCATGCTTCGGGGAGGTGGGTATGTCTCCTGTAGGGGCGGGGGTCTGCTGGCCGGGAGCGTCGATGGTGGGGCGCGTAGATGGCTCAGCAGAGTTGGGGGCCGGCGAGTCAGCAAGGGCACGAGGCGGCTGGCTGACCGTAGGCAGGGGGAGGGAGGATAACGGGTGGGGAGGTCCAGGCAGGGAGAGAGAGGAGGGTATCGGGTGGGAAGGATTGCTGGTCGTGGGTATCCGGGGTGGAGGTAGGGGGAGGAGATGCAAACGGAAACGCTTCGTATGCATTCTGCCATGGGTGGGAGATGGGGGGTTGGGGGAGGTTGGATCTTGACATATTGCACCTTGCCCTATGATTCTATTTAAAGCCGCCTGCTGTTCAGAAAACATTCCGATCAGCAGGTCGATCTTGTTTTCCATCAGATTTTGGTCTGTGTAAGAGGGCCCACTGTAGGTCTGTGTTCCCTGGTATGTACACTTTTGGAAGAATTTTACAAAAGTTGTTGAGATACCTGGTTTCTTTGGTGGCGACCAGTCTGTTGGGGGGGTGTCCGTCGTTGTTGTTACGAACACAATATTTGGATTTTCAACACATTGATCAAGCATAGTGTTCACGATAATGTTTGTCATCCGTTTAGTGTCCCATGTCGTATTTCTAGGTTTTCTAGAGTCTGATAGGTTGATGGCAATGTCATGGGCCTCTTCGATTTCAGACGGTCTGTAGTATTTTTTAATTTGATCACTGAGGACAGACCTTGGCCACGGCCTTTTTGTTGCAATGAAGCATAGAATTGTGTTAAGCACTATTGTAACACTGCCGCACTAATATATTGATTTCCTGTTTTCTGTATGGTTGTTTGCACTGTTGTCATTGCTGGTGATGCTGCTGAAAAAATACCCCTCACCTTGGGCCTGGGGGCAGCCTTGACCCTGACTGCCATGGGGTTGCCCATTCTCGTGGGCGGGGGGACAGCTCTGACCCACGCTGCCAGGGGGCCCATATCCTAGGGCTGAGGTCCCGATACCCTGGGAGGGGGGCACATTACCCTGGGCCAGGGGTTCCATTTCACCCTGGGGAAGAGGGCTCGGGCTAGCTGCCCGAGGAAGCACCAGGGAAGCCCCCAGGTTGGCCCCCTCAAACCCTGGGGGAGGGGTCAGATTACCCTCTGACACTGCGGGACCATGAGAAGGCATGGTTTGCTGAGTTGCGGGGCTGCGGCGGAGAGGAGGCAAAAACACGACCGATCACCACGGCAGCTAGACTCAGAGAGAGAGAGAGAGGGAAAGAGAAAGAGAGAGAGGGAGAGGGAGAGAGAGAGAGGGAGAGGGAGAGGGAGAGGGAGAGGGGGAGGGGGAGGGGG
>NW_028234440.1:24058343-24070843 GCF_977035675.1 Penaeus japonicus
TTTTGCTTCCACCTTTTTTCTCGCATTTGCTTTTTCCTTTAATATAACGAAAATCAGCGCATTTAACTGTAATCCATCTCGTTATCAGAATGTCTATAACGTGTATCTTAAGCAATTTCGTTTTTTTTTAAGATTGTCATTTTTTTTTCTTGCACTTTTTTTTCTCGTAATTGCTTTTTCCTTGAATATAACGAAAATCAGCGCATTTAACTGTAATCCGTTTCGTTATTAGAAGGGCTCTGACGTGTATTTTAAGCATTTTCTTTTTTTTTCAGGATCGTCATTTTTTTTCTCTTACACCTTTTTTCTCGCAATTGATTTTTCCTTTAATATAACGAAAATCACCGCATTCAACTGTAACCCGTTTCGTTATCAGAACGGCTCTAACGTGTATTATAAGCATTTTAGGGTCTTTTTCAGGATCGTCATTTTTTTTGTTTCTTGCACCTTTTTTCTCGCAATAGCTTTTTCCTTTGTTATAACGAAAATCAGCGATTTTAACTGTAATCCGTTTCGTTATCAGAATGGCTCTAACGTGTATTTTCAGCATTTTCGGATTATTTTCAGGATCGTCATTATTTTTTCATGCATATTTTTTCTCGCAATTGCTTTTTCCTTTAATATAACGAATATCAGCGCATTAAACTGTAATCCATCTCGTTATCAGAATGGCTCTAACGTGTATTTTAAGCATTTTCGGTTTTTTTTTCAGGATCGTCATTTTTTTTCTTGCACCTTTTTTCTCGCAATTGTTTTTTCCTTAAATATAACGAAAATCAGCGCATTTAACATTAATCCATCTCGTTATCAGAATGGCTCTAACGTATATTTCAAGCATTTTCGTTTTTTTTCAGGATTGTCCTTTTTTTTCTTGCACTTTTTTCTGGAAATTGCTTTTTACTTCAATATAACGAAAATCAGCGATTTTAACTGTAATTCGTTTCGTTATCAGAATGACTCTAACGTGTATTTTAAACATTTTCGGGTTTTTTTCAGGATCGTCATTTTCTTTTCTTGCACCTTTTTTTCTCGTAATATCTTTTTCCTTTAATATAACGAAAATCAGCGCATTTAACTGTAATCCGTTTCGTTATCAGAATGGCTCTAACGTGTATTTTAAGCATTTTCGTTTTTTTCCAGGATCGTCATTTTTTTTTTCTTGCACCTTTTTCGTGCAATTGCTTTTTCCTTTAATATGAGAAAAATCAGCCATTGAAACTGTAATCCGTTTCGTTATCAGAATGGCTCTAACGTGTATTTTAAGCATTTTCGGGATTTTTTCTGGATCGTCATCTTTTTTTTTCTTGCACCTTTTTTCTCCCAATTGCTTTTTCCTTTAATATAACGATTATCAGCGCATTTAACTGTAATCCGTTTCGTTTTCAGAATGGCTCTAACGTGTATTTTAAGCATTTTCGACCTTTTTCAGAATAGTTTTTCTTTTCTAGCACCTTTTTACTCGTAATTACTTTTCCTTTAATATAACAAAAATAGGTGCATTTAACTGTAATCCGTTTTGTTATCAGAATGCCTCTAACGTATATTTTAAGCTATTTCGTTTTTTTTTCAGGATCGTCTTTTTTTTCTTGCAACTTTTTTATCGCAATTGCTTTTTCCTTTAATATAACGAAAATCAGCGATTTTAACTGTAATCTGTTTTGTTATCTAACGTGTAATTTAAGCATTTTCTTTTTTTTCAGGATCGTCATTTTTTTTCTTGCACCTTTTTTCTTGGAAACTAACGTGTATTTTAAGCATTTTCGTTTTTTTTTCAGGATCGTCATTTTTTTTCACTTGTACCTTTTTTAACTGCATTTAACTGTAATCCGTTTCGTTGTCAGAATGCCTCTAACGTGTATTTTAAGCTATTTCGTTTTTTTTCAGGATCGTCTTTTTTTTCTTTCAACTTTTTTATCGCAATTGCTTTTTCCTTTAATATAACGAAAATCAGCGCATATAACTTTAATCCGTTTCGTTATCAGAATGGCTCTAACATGAATTTTAAGCATTTTCGTTTTTTTCTTCAGCGTAGTAGTGTGGGACGCACTATACCTGTGGCGAATAGGCGTAGTACCGTTGAATACCACTACTAAATGTAGTGTGCAGATGTACGGAATGACAGTGCAATTACTCAATGCCAAATGAGTATAATATGGAGATGTGTGATGATGAGTATATGCATAGAATTAGCCCGCTTGGCACGTCACTCTTCCTTTGCTGCCACCACCCAGTTATACGTCTGGGAACGTCATGTGTGTGTGGGGGTGTAAGAATCGTGTGCAAGAGAGTGTAAGGGAAAAACAGGAGTGTGGGCGTGGATGTATGTGTGTATAATATGCGTGTATGAAAGTGGTTTGGTAGCGTGCGAACCGAGGGGGCGTGGTGGGTGTATGAGATGTGTGAATGTATGAACGAATAACTGAACGAATGTGTGAGTGAGTAAACAGTTGAGAGACTGCGTGCTTAAACCGACTCGATGTGTACTAATTATTCCTATATGTGCGAGCCTTCAGAGTAATCAACATGTAGCTGGAGATTTCAACCATAGGTAAATAGTAATCCTAGAGGCCATCATCTAAGGCGACTTCAACTCTCAGGTAAGTAGTAATCCAAACCTTTAAAAACAATGAAACCAGCTTCCAGGTAAGTACATAAATTTCTTCTGTGACCAATTTTTTTTAGATAATTTATAAATGAATAGGCCAGGAGTATATCCTACGCTCATTCACATATACTGGTCTAATAAATTTAATTTGATGATTATTTTAACGTATGCTCAACCTGCCAGTATCATCAAGATAGAGTTGTATTATTATACTATTGTTAATATCTTTTTTTCTTTTCCAGATACAGAATTCAAGTTAATCTTTCTATTCGGATAAAATATTTGAATAATTCTCTTCAGATGGAAAGCTGAAATTGATCTCTTCGTTTCAAATACAATATTCAGATTAATATTTTTTTCCAGTTTTAAGGTAAAATATTTCGTATCCTCCTTCAGCCAAAGTATCCACAATGAGAAACAAATTAAAATGATTTAAAATGAATATGCAAACTTTAAAATAATAATCATTCACTCGGTATTTAAAACATATGATTCAGAAACACTTCACAGGTAATTTCGTTTATTATATGCAGAAATACCGTAATCATTAAGTAACAGAACAATTGACATGCATGTAAAAATAAATGAACTTTATAGTTGTTGGCCTTTGCTCCACAGACGTTCACTCTTAGACACCGTTCAAGATGTGACATATATATACATAGAAATATCCGATGGTATACAAACAGTAGCAAAAGGGACCTTAACTAACACAATTAAAATAGATAAATAGCGAAACGAATCAACTTAGAAATCGGGGTTGATGTCGCCCCAATAAAATTAATCTAAAATGGATGTGGAGGCGGAAATACCGGAATGATACTAGGCAATATCCTAAAGACTGAATATAGATTAACTTAATAATTGTACTAAAATAACTGCGTATAGGGGCAAGCAGTTATAAACAATTAAACGAAACGAATTATTAGCTTGACTAATATAAATGAAATATGGCGAATTGACGCAGTCACATAGATGACACCACAATATATAGTTTTCTGAAGAATTTAGTCACAAATAAAGTAAAAAAAAGGCACTTTGTCTATGTTATACCTGGCGTTAATTTTGATGCAATAATCACCACTCGCGACCTGAATTTCACAACTGTACACGACCAATAACTTATCTGATTGCTGGACGAGATGGAAAAATCAGCCAGGGTACTCGAAGAGAGAGAACAGAGCTTTCTGACAAGACAAGCGTGTTGAACAAAGGCTGGAAGCGGGCTCCGCTGGAAGCTTGTTGTTGGATTTACTTGTTGGATTTATTGGCTATCAACCAGCGGCACATGCCAAGGTCATTAAGCCAATGTTTCCATTTTATCTCATCAATCTATAGAAGGTCATAAAGTTTTGTCTCCTTTAGAAAAGTGATTACTTTACTGATTATTTTTTCATTGTCAGATAATATATTTTCTATATTGCATTCTATATTTTTAATTTGTAAATAGTTTTTTATTTTTTGTCTTTGATTGTTATATTTATGGCATGATGTCAGGATGTGTGGTATGGTCATGGTTCTATTGCAGTAGCCACACTGTAAAGGGAAATTTTTCTCGATATAGGGAGTAAGGTGAGTCAATCTTGTGGCATTGACCCTAAGTCTTGCCAACACCACCTCCTCCCTTCTGTTTTTTCTGTGGGCTGTGTCCCACTGTTTTATTTCTTTTTTGTGTTTGTTGTTTATTGTGAGGTCGGTCCACTCACTTTGCCACAGGAGATGGATTTTTGCTTTTATAAAAGAGACAAAACACCTGAGATCTGTGCGGACAATGCCAGGCTCCAGATCACCAGTCGACCCGGCTAATTTGTCAGCCTGTTCATTGCCATGGATACCCGAGTGTCCAGGTACCCATATCAGCTTGATTGATTTATTGGCACTATATAATTTACGAATGATATTACCCTGTAATTCATTTTTGGTAGTTTCTAAAGATTTAATAGCTTTAATTGAACTTAGTGAGTCTGAAAATATGACTATTCTATCGTGGGTCGTCGATAGGACAAAATCTAAAGCTTTATCTATTGCAAAAAGTTCAGCAAGAAATATCGATGTATGATTCGGCAATCGAAATCTCAACTGACATTCAGTCGACCATACACCCGCACCCACACACTCGTCTGTCTTGGACCCGTCGGTATACAAATGAAAAAAAGAAAGATGTTTAATAATGATCTCTCTGAACCGCTGGCGTACCTCCGCCTCCGGTACCGTGGCTTTGACTGATGGTAGCCAGTCTACCACAATGGTAAAATTGGGGTTTTCCCACGGCGCTATATTTGAATGAACCAGGGTATCGATAGTAGAGAGATCTATACCGACTTTATCTTTGAGGTCTTCGAGTCTATTGCACAGAGGCTTTCCGCCGCGGTGCTGTGGGCCTATCTGCCGGCGCAAAACATCCCTATTAGGATGTTGGGGCTGCCTGGCTATTTTAGCGGCGTAAGTCAGCGCAAGCTGGCCGCGTCTGAGACGGAGGGGAGGTACTCCCGACTCTACCTCCAGGCGCTCAATGCGAGTGCATTTAAGGGCTCCAAGACAGACACGTAAACACGCATTCTGCACAACATTCAGTCCTTTCAGAGTTGAGCTCGTTGCCGAGCCATACACGATTGACCCATAATCTACTTTAGATCTAATCAGGGATTTATATAACATCAGTAAAGACTTTCTATCAGCTCCCCATTTGTGTCCAGAAATGCACTTTAATAAATTGAGTGCTTTTTGACATTTATTCTTTAACTGACCAATGTGGTCTTTCCAATTTAATCTACTATCAAAGAGTAGGCCAAGAAATTTAGCTGAATTTTGAATAGGTATTGGGTGGTTGTCTAGAGTTAGCCTGATGTTGGGCTTTTTCCTATGGATAAAGACCACTCCAATACTCTTTCTTATGGAAAACTTAAAACCCCACTGAAGGCCCCAGTTATGAATCATATCCAGTGCCAATTGGATCTGATTTGCCGAGAACTCTGCATTACTGCTGGAGTGTCATAATGCACAGTCATCGGCGTACAGTGAGTATTTAAGATTCCGAGGAGGAGCTGGTAAAATGTCATTAATCATACATAAAAATAATGTTGGTGACAAGACACTTCATTGTGGGAGCCCGTTTGCCTGGACAAAAATGTCCGAGAAAGTGACATTGTCAGAAAATAATTTGACAGAAAACGTTCTGTCAGATATGAAATTTTGGATAAAACAAGGCAAGTTTCCACGTAATCCGAAAGCATAAAGTTTTCTGAGTAGGCCATGTCGCCATGTCATGTCGTAGGCTTTTTCTATATCTAAAAATACTGAAATCAAAAAATGCTTTTTGGCAAATGCCTCATGAATATGACTTTCCAGTTTTACTAGTTGATCGAGAGTTTGACGTCCCTTTCGGAAGCCGCACTGCTCGTCAACTAGTAAATTCCTGGTATTTAAAAAATGCAATAGCCTACTATTAACAATTCTTTCCATGACCTTGCATAAGCAACTTGTCAACGCAATTGGGCGGTAAGATATAGCGGATTTGGGATTTCCCCCTCCTTTCAATATGGGAATGATGTGGGTTAAGTGCCATGAATTTGGAAAAATCTGGCTTTTTCAAATATCATTGTACACTTCTAGCAACGTAATCATGGCATCTCATATCGAATCTCATCGGGGCCTGGGGACGTTCCTCTACAGG
The DNA here is from genome assembly GCF_977035675.1 of Penaeus japonicus. Taxonomy (NCBI): domain Eukaryota; kingdom Metazoa; phylum Arthropoda; class Malacostraca; order Decapoda; family Penaeidae; genus Penaeus; species Penaeus japonicus. The sequence continues at coordinate 24,064,622 of NW_028234440.1, forward strand.
CTTCTAGGGCTCGGACATGCTCCTTCATTGTTAGATCTTTATTATAATCAAAGTCATCTCCTGTGGCAAAGTGTATTGGTTGCAGCTCAAATGCTTCCTTGGTGGGCAGGAAAGCAGGACGGTAGTTTTCTGAGCTGCTTGTGTAAGAGAACTGCCTGGCGATTATGTTAGCAGTGTCTCTAGGTGAGTCATAGTCATTTCCCTCATGAGTGATATTTTTATTTTAATGATGTTCTTTTTTTATTGATTTTGTTGACAGTGGACCAAACCTCTGCAATGCTGGTATTGCTGTTAATCGTAGAGACAAAGCTTCGCCAGGAGTCTCTTTTGGCTTGTCTGATTGTTCTTCGAGCCCTAGCTCTCGTTTGTGATATTATTGTGGAAAAGCCTGTAGGCCCTATTTCGTTCACATAGCGCCCTGCGGCAATCTGGTGTCCACCATGGAACTCTATGCTTAACGCTATCTGTCGAAGTCTTAGGGATGGTTGCCATTGCTGCATTTATAATACAATTTTGAACACTGTTTACTTTATCATCAATGGTTTCTCCAACAACTTCGAGCTTGACGCTCCTTGTGAAGGCGACCCAATCTGCTCTTTTTACGTTAAATTTGGGTGCTGAAGGCGTCCTCGTGGTGTCGCATGAATATTGAATATAAATAGGAAGGTGATCGCTTCCCAACGAGTCGTCAATGGTGTGCCACAGGCACTTGGCTGCTAGTGTTGAAGAGACCAGTGATAGGTCAATAAAGCTCAAATTACCGGTATTATCGTCTATTCGCGTTGGACTACCATCATTTAGAAGAACCAGATCAGAGTCGTTGATCAACTTAACTACTTGCTCACCTCTACCATTCACCCGCAGGGAACCCCATGATGTATGACGAGCATTAAAATCACCTAAAATTAATTTATTGTTTGGCAGACTGTCCTGAATAGCAAAAAGCTCATCATAGATTACCATTTTATCAGGTGGACAATAAGCTGAGCATATAGTCAGATACGTGTTATTGAATTTTACTTTGCATGCGACGTGTTCCAAAGTAGAATTAATCGTCACTTCAGTGAAAGGGAGATTCTGGTGGATGTACATGGCGACTCCGCCTCCACCCCTTCCCTCTCGGTCTTTTCTACAAAGATGGTAGTTTCTTAGCGATACGACCTCGTCAGAGACTTGGTCGTTTAAGTGGCTTTCTTGTAGAACGATAATATCGGGAGCATAGGACGAGGCTAATAATCTAAGGGAGTTTATTTTTGATCTAAGACTTCGACAGTTCCATTGTATGATGGTATACGCGTGGATTACGTTTTATGGGGTTTGGAAGTGCCTTGTCCGCCGGTTTTTATTTTCTTTTTTTGGGAGGGAGGCGCCTCCTCCTCTCCCTCGCTTCCCGAGGGCCTCTCTCGGGAATTTTTGGAGACAGTAGCCTCCATAGACTGCTCCCCTCTGCTAGAGAGACGCCCGGCAGAAGATGATCTGCTCTTACGAGCAGAACAACTACCAGACGAAGTTCTAGTAGGGGTCGCCTGGACTAAGAGGTGTGATCCAGATTGTGATTTGGTATCATCCTCCTTATGATGCTTTTTTTGCTGGGTTGATTCAGCAATTTCCTTTATTGTTTTAGTCAATTCTTTAACTTGATTCATTAAATTTTTAACTGTTTCCTTCAATTCGGAAATTTCCTGGTCCTTAGCTGCGAGCTGCTGATTAATACTGCTTGCACTGGAAACGTTGTTGGTTACTGCTGAGGCGTAAGAAGTATTGGGTTTGCTTGCCAAACCGTCAACTTTCTTCTTGGCCTCACGGTAGCTAACATCGTGCTCTCTCATGTATGCCAATGTCTCAGTCTCCGTCTTCAGGCTGCTGCATTCAGCAGAGCCTGACTGATGGGGACCTCCACAGTTAGCACACTTGAGTGTCTTTTCCGTGCATGTAGTAGTATCATGGGCTCCAGCACATTTACCACACATGAATTTGTCTGTATCTTTATCATTGCATCGTAATGAGGTGTGTCCAAATTTTTGGCATCTATTGCAACGCATTGGTTTTTGGATATAGGGTCGAACTTGGACGATCTCATATCCAACTTTTACAGTACTTGGAATTTTGGGTGAGGAAAAAGTCAAAAAACACAATCCGGTTTTTACTCGCACATCTCCATCTTTCTTTGTCATACAATTTACCTCTACTACGCTTTGGTCTTTCATGGCCTCAAGAATTTCCCTTTCTTCCATTGTCCTCAAATCCCTGTGAAAGATTACTCCCTTACAGGTATTTGGGCCAACAGGAATAGTTACTTTAACTTGAAGGTCATGAATTTGCGCCAGTTTAAGCAAATCCTTAACCTGAGATTTAAATTGTACTTTCACAAGGAGGCTACCATATCGTAATTTTGGGACAAAATCAAAAGTGCCTTCCAATTGACCATCAAGGACCTTCTTAATGATAAAGGGGTTGACATTTTTCAGCGATTGATTTTCATTCACGCATCTTATGTTCACACACCTTGCGTTCTCTGGAGGGATATCAATAAATGGTCTTCTGGGTCGGTCGTTAGTCGGGGTTCCATTGGTGGTCAAAGTTGTCTTAGAGAGTTTAGGAGTCGCCCCTCCTCCTTGGGGAGGAGGAAGGGTAGCCGGGGGATCAACCATACTCGGGTGTCGGACCAGGTCCGAACCCTGGGCCAAAGCCCGTTGTCCTGAGAGGACTACCTTTCCCTTAACTATTGTATCAACCTAATCCCAATAGCTAAGAGAGGATACAAAAAAAATAAACAGTCTTGTCGTTACACGTCCTCGCCCCCCCCCCCCCTAGTGGAAGCCTGGTTGCGTTCTCCAGTACCAACTAAGGGATCGGAGTTGTGTGGAAGACACTTCCCTACCGCCGAACCTGCCAAATGCGAGGGACGGTAAGAAAATGCCCACCCCCCAAGCGAATACTGGAGCTTACAAGGTAAACTCCGGTAGGCTCAGGAAGGTCACACGTAAAAATGGAAAAAAATCAGGGAAAGAAAAAAGTTGCGCCCAAAGGACGCCCCAGACTACTGGGCCTCCCTACCCAGGGGTCAGCCCGTAAGGGCTACCCTGAGGTAGAAGAGTGCTGCGGGTCTGGGGTGGGGGCCGACTACTTCTACTATACTCTCGTGTCACCTGCAAAAACAAAAGCACTGAGGGTGCAGGCAAAGCACTAAAAGTGCAAAAAGTCTGTAAATACAGTATTTACTTTACTTTCTTACGTTAAATAACTCAGAACGCTGGAAGCCCACGTGGCAGCTCTTATATACAGAGCTTTCGAGTTATCTTAAAATACTACGTAAAAGTAAATAAACACGTAAAATAACTAAAAATGAAAAACTTTTCTTAAAATGGAATTAGTGAAAAATAAAAATGACTCTTAAAACGCAGAGGTAAAAGAACTAACGTAAATAAAAACAAACCCGAATGTAAACAAAAGAATGTCGGGAATAAAATACGCTAAAAAGGCGTAAAATCTCTTAAAACTGAAAAAATAAGTAAAAATGCAAAACCGATTAAACGTCTAAAGATGCTGCTGCTTAAGAAACAACCTCCCGACCTTCTCAATGCAATAAAAGCTCGAATGTTCTATGTACAAAAGATTACGTATTGCAGTGTCATCAACACAAATATATATCCTAGCATTTGAAATGAAAACTCCTTACATCCTAAAAACATTGATAAACATTTAAAAGAGGACGATGCGGCGCGACAACGCGATTTACGTCGCAGAAGAGCAGATAGAAGTGCAGCGAATGATTCTGGTGGCATCTGGCAACTGCAACTAATGTTTATATTCATCTTTTCAGGCCAGGAGATGCTGGAATGGCCTGATATCGTTCTAGGTTGATAGGGCATCCACTTGTCATGCTGCTACGTCGACCCGGAAGCAGCGAGATGATGAAGCTGCGCCAGAGTCGTATCTAACGTCACTCGATATCGCCAAAGGGTTTGCCAGGGGTCACTGGTGTTTCAATATTGCTTCCTCGCTCAAGATACGTTCCTGTAAAATCATGGCATTCAATTTCAATCTTAATTGAGGCAGGGCGCACCTTTATGTAACGTAATCGAGGGCGATTGCGGTATCAGAATGGCTCTAACGTGCATTTTAAGCATTTTTGGGTATTTTCAGGATCGGTTACATATCTGCCTTTTTTTTTGGCTTTTTTCCACCTTTTTTCTCTCAATTGCTAAATCCTTTAATATAACGAAAATCAGCGCATTTAACTATAAAACGTTTCATTATCAGAATGGCTCTAACGTGTATTTTAAGCATTTTCGGGTATTTTCAGGATCGGTTACATTACTGCCTTTTTTGGCTTTTTTTGCACCTTTTTTCTCGCAATTGCTTTTTCCTTTAATATAACGAAAATCAGCGCATTTAACTGTAATCCGTTTCTTTATCAGAATGGCTCTAACGTGTATTTTAAGCATTTTTTGGGTATTTTCAGGATCGGTTACGTTACTGCCTTTTTTTGCTTTTTTGCACCTTTTTTCTCATAATTGCTTTTTCCTTTAATATAACGAAAATCTGCGCATTTAACTGTAATCCGTTTCGTTATCACAATGGCTCTAACGTGTATTTTCAGCATTTTTGGGTATTTTCAGAATCGGTTACATTACTGCCTTTTTCTTTTTCTTTTTTTTTGCTTTTTTCTTCTTCTTTTTCTCGCAATTGCTTTTTCCTTTAATATAGCGAAAATCAGCGCATTTAACTGTAATCCGTTTCGTTATCAGAATGGCTCTAACGTGTATTTTAAGCATTTTTGGGTATTTTCAGGATCTTTTTTGCACTTTTTTGGCTTTTTTGCACCTTTTTTCTCGCAGTTGCTTTTTCCTTTAATATAACGAAAATCAGCGCATTTAACTGTAATCCGTTTCGTTATCAGAATGGCTCTAACGTGTATTTTAAGCATTTTGGGGTATTTTCGGGATCGGTTACATTACTGCCTTTTATGGCTTTTTGCACCTTTTTTTCGCAATTGCTTTTTCATTTAATATAACAAAAATCAGCGCATTTAACTGTAACCTGTTTCGTTATCAGAATGGCTCTAACGTGTATTTTAAGCATTTTGGGGTATTTTCGGGATCGGTTACATTACTGCCTTTTTTGGCTTTTTTGCACCTTTTTTTCTCGCAATTGCTCTTTCCTTTAATATAACGAAAATCAGCGCATTTAACTGTAATCTTTTTCGTTATCAGAATGGCTCTAACGTGTATTTTAAGCATTTTTTGGAATTTTCATGATCGGTTACATTATTGCCTTTTTTGGCTTTTTTGCACCTTTTTTCTTGCAATTGATTTTTCCTTTAATATAGCGAAAATAAGCGTATTTAACTGTAATCCGTTTCGTTATCAGAATGGCTCTAACGTGTATTTTAAGCATTTTTTGGTATTTTCAGGTTCGGTTACATTATTGCCTTTTTTTGTCTTTTTTCCACCTTTTTTCTCGCAATTGCTTTTTCCTTTAATATAACGAAAATGAGCGCATTTAACTGTAATCCGTTTTGCTATCAGAATGGCTCTAACGTGTATTTTTAGCATTTTTGGCTATTTTCAGGGTCGTATATATTACTGTCATTTTTTTTTTTAGTGTACCTTTTTTCTCTCAATTGCTAAATCCTTTACTATAACGAAAATCAGCGCATTTAACTATAATCCGTTGCATTATCAGAATTGCTCAAACGTGTATTATAAGCATTTTTGGCTATTTTCAGCGTCGTATATATTACTGTCATTTTTTTTCAGTGCACCTTTTTTCTCTCAATTGCTAAAACCTTTAATATAACGAAAATCAGCGCATTTAACTATAATCCGTTTCATTATCAGAATGGCTCAAACGTGTATTTTAAGCATTTTTGGCTATTTTCAGGGTCGTATATATTACTGTCATTTCTTTTAGTGCACCTTTTTTCTCCCAATTGCTAAATCCTTTAATATAACGAAAATCAGCGCATTTAACTATAATCCGTTTCATCATCAGAATGGCTCAAACGTGTATTTTAAGCATTTTCGGCTATTTTCAGGGTCGTATATATTACTGTCATTTTCTTTAGTGCACCTTTTTTCTCTCAATTGCTAAATCCTTTAATATAACGAAAATCAGCGCATTTAACTATAATCCGTTTCATTATCAGAACTGCTCAAACGTGTATTTTAAGCATTTTTGGCTATTTTCAGGGTCGTATATATAACTTTTTTTTAATGC
>NW_028234440.1:24073343-24083343 GCF_977035675.1 Penaeus japonicus
AATGGCTCTAATATGCATTTTAAGCATTTTTGGGTATTTTTAGGATCGTATATATTGCTTGCATTTTATTTTTATTTCCCCTTTTTTCTCGCAATTCCTCTTTGCACTGATATAACGATAAACAGCGCATTTAACTGTAATCCTTTACGTGATCAGAATGGCTCTAATATGTATTTTAAGCGTTTTTTTTTTTTTTTTTTTTTTGAGGGTCGTATATATTGCTTGCATTTTTTTATTTCCTCTTTTTTCTCTCAATTCCCTTTTGCTCTCTGACGAAAATCAGCACATTTAGCTGTAATCCTTTACATTATCAGAATGGCTCTACTATACATTTTAAGTATTTTTGGGTATTTTTAGGATCGTATATATTACTTGCATTCTCTTCCCCCTTTTTTAATCAGCGTTTTTAGCTATAATCCTTTTCATTATCAGAAGTGCTCTAATATGTATTTTAAGCATTTTTTTTTTTTTTTGAGGATCATATATTACTTGCATTATTTTCTTTTACTTTTTTCTCACAATTCCTTTTTGCTTTAATATAACGAAAATCAGCGCATTTAACTGTAATCCTTTACATTATCAGAATGGCTCTAATGTGCATTTTAAGCATTTTTGGGTATTTTTAGGATCGTATATATTAATTGCATTTTTTAAAATTTCCCCCTTTTTTCTCGCAATTCCTCTTTGCACTGATATAACGATAATCAGCGATAATTTTTGTTTTTTTTGAGGGTCGTATATATAACTTGCATTTTTTTTATTTCCTCTTTTTTCTCTCAACTTCTTTTTTCTCTAATATGACGAAAATCAGCGCATTTAGCTTTAATCCTTTACATTATCAGAATGGCTCTAATATGTATTTTAAGCCTTTTTTGAGGATCGTATATATTACTTGCATTTTTTCTCTCTTTTTTTTCTCACAATCCTTTTTGCTCTAATATAACGAAAATCAGCACATTTAACTCTAACGTGTATTATATTATATATATATTTTTTCAGGATCGTATGTATTACTTTTTCGCAATTGTTTTTCTTTCATTTCCTTTATTCTAATATCTAATATGTAATATATATTTTAATATGTATTTTAATATGCATTTTAAGCAATTTTTTTTATGGCACCTTCTTTCTTGCAATTTTTTTTTTCAATTCCTTTATTCTAATATCTATCTATATGCATTTTAAGTATTTTTTTCTTTTCTTTTTTTTTCAATTTCTTTATTCTAATATTTAATATATGATATATTTTTTAATATGCATTTTAAGCATTTTTTTTCAGGATCATATATGTTGCATTTTTTTTCTTGCACTTTTTTTCTCGCAATTGCTTTTTTTCAATTCCTTTATTCTAATGTCTAACATCTAATATATATTTCAATATGTATTTTAATGTGCATTTTAAGCATTTTTTTTCAGGATCATATATATTGCATTTTTTTTCTTGCACCTTTTTTCTCGCAATTGCGTTTTCCTTTAATATAACAAAAATCAGTGAATTGAACTGTAATCCGTTTCGTTATCAGAATGGCTCTAACGTGTATTTTAAGCATTTTATATATATCTTTTTCAGGATCGTCAAATGGATTTTTTTTTCGTGCACCTTTTTTCTCGCAATTGATTTTCTTTCAATTTTCTATTCTAATATCAGTAATTGAATATAATATATATTTTAATATGTATTTTTAATAATCATTTTAAGCATTTTTTTCAGGATCGTTTATTTGCATATTTTTTCTTGCACCTTTTTTCTCGCAATTGTTTTTTTTCCATTTCCTTTATTCAAATATCAGTAATATAAATGTATATTTTAATATGCATGGCTCTAACGTGTATTTCAAGTATTTATGGCTTTTTTCAGGATCGTATATATTATTTTTTTTTCTTGCACCTTTTTTCTCGCAATTGATTTTTCCTTTAATATAACAAAAATCAGTGAATTGAACTGTAATCCGTTTCGTTATCAGAATGGCTCTAACGTGTATTTTAAGCATTTTTGGCTTTTTTTCAGGATCGTCATTTTTTTTTTCTTGCACCTTTTTTCTCGCAATTGATTTTTTCAATTCCTTAATTCTAATATCTAATATCTAATATATATTTTGATATGTATTTTAATATGCCTTTTAAGCAATTTTTTTCAGGATTGTATATATTGTATTTTTTTTCTTGCACCTTTTTTTCTCGCAATTGATTTTTCCTTTAATATAACAAAAATCAGTGAATTGAACTGTAATCCGTTTCGTTATCAAAATGGCTCTAACGTGTATTTTAAGCATTTTTGGCTTTTTTTCAGGATCGTCATTTTTTTTTCTTGCACCTTTTTTCTCGCAATTGATTTTTCCTTTAATATAACAAAAATCAGTGAATTGAACTGTAATCCGTTTCGTTATCAGAATGGCTCTAACGTGTATTTTAAGCATTTTTGGCTTTTTTTCAGGATCGTCATTTTTTTTTCTTGCACCTTTTTTCTCGCAATTGATTTTTCCTTTAATATAACAAAAATCAGTGAATTGAACTGTAATCCGTTTCGTTATCAGAATGGCTCTAACGTGTATTTTAAGCATTTTTGGCTTTTTTTCAGGATCGTCATTTTTTTTTTCTTGCACCTTTTTTCTCGCAATTGATTTTTCCTTTAATATAACAAAAATCAGTGAATTGAACTGTAATCCGTTTCGTTATCAGAATGGCTCTAACGTGTATTTTAAGCATTTTTGGCTTTTTTTCAGGATCGTCATTTTTTTTTTCTTGCACCTTTTTTCTCGCAATTGATTTTTCCTTTAATATAACAAAAATCAGTGAATTGAACTGTAATCCGTTTCGTTATCAGAATGGCTCTAACGTGTATTTTAAGCATTTTTGGCTTTTTTTCAGGATCGTCATTTTTTTTTCTTGCACCTTTTTTTTCGCAATTGATTTTTCCTTTAATATAACAAAAATCAGTGAATTGAACTGTAATCCGTTTCGTTATCAGAATGGCTCTAACGTGTATTTTAAGCATTTTTGGCTTTTTTTCAGGATCGTCATTTTTTTTTTCTTGCACCTTTTTTCTCGCAATTGATTTTTCCTTTAATATAACAAAAATCAGTGAATTGAACTGTAATCCGTTTCGTTATCAGAATGGCTCTAACGTGTATTTTAAGCATTTTTGGCTTTTTTTCAGGATCGTTGTTTTTTTTTTCTTGCACCTTTTTTTCGCAATTGATTTTTCCTTTAATATAACAAAAATCAGTGAATTGAACTGTAATCCGTTTCGTTATCAGAATGGCTCTAACGTGTATTTTAAGCATTTTTGGCTTTTTTTCAGGATCGTCATTTTTTTTTCTTGCACCTTTTTTTTCGCAATTGATTTTTCCTTTAATATAACAAAAATCAGTGAATTGAACTGTAATCCGTTTCGTTATCAGAATGGCTCTAACGTGTATTTTAAGCATTTTTGGCTTTTTTTCAGGATCGTCATTTTTTTTTTTTGCACCTTTTTTTTTCGCAATTGATTTTTCCTTTAATATAACAAAAATCAGTGAATTGAACTGTAATCCGTTTCGTTATCAGAATGGCTCTAACGTGTATTTTAAGCATTTTTGGCTTTTTTTCAGGATCGTCATTTTTTTTTTCTTGCACCTTTTTTTTCGCAATTGATTTTTCCTTTAATATAACAAAAATCAGTGAATTGAACTGTAATCCGTTTCGTTATCAGAATGGCTCTAACGTGTATTTTAAGCATTTTTGGCTTTTTTTCAGGATCGTCATTTTTTTTTTCTTGCACCTTTTTTTTCGCAATTGATTTTTCCTTTAATATAACAAAAATCAGTGAATTGAACTGTAATCCGTTTCGTTATCAGAATGGCTCTAACGTGTATTTTAAGCATTTTTGGCTTTTTTTCAGGATCGTCATTTTTTTTTTCTTGCACCTTTTTTTCGCAATTGATTTTTCCTTTAATATAACAAAAATCAGTGAATTGAACTGTAATCCGTTTCGTTATCAGAATGGCTCTAACGTGTATTTTAAGCATTTTTTGCATTTTTTCAGGATCGTAATTTTTTTTCTTGCACCTTTTTCTTCGCAATTGATTTTTCCTTTAATATAACAAAAATCAGTGAATTGAACTGTAATCCGTTTCGTTATCAGAATGGCTCTAACGTGTATTTTAAGCATTTTGGATTTTTTTCAGGATCGTCATTTTTTTTTCTTGCACCTTTTTTCTCGCAATTGCTTTTTCCTTTAATATGATTAAAATCAACTATATTAACTGTAATCCGTTTCGTTATCAGAATGGCTCTAACGTGTATTATAAGCATTTTCAGGGTTTTTTTCAGGATCGTCATTTATTTTGTTTCTTGCACCTTCTTTCTCGCAATAGCTTTTTCCTTTAATATAACGAAAATCAGCGATTTTAAGTGTAATCTGTTTCGTTATCAGAATGGCTCTAACGTGTATTTTAAGCATTTTCGGATTATTTTGAGGATCATCATTTTTTTTCTTGCACCTTTTTTCTCGCAATTGCCTTTTCCTTTAATATAACGAAAATCAGTGCATTTACCTGTAATCCATCTCGTTATCGGAATGCTTCTAACGTGTATTTTATGCATTTTCGGTTTTTTTTCAGGATCGTCATTTTTTTTTCTTCCACCTTTTTTCTCGCATTTGCTTTTTCCTTTAATATAATTAAAATCAGCGATTTTAACTGTAATTCGTTTCGATATCAGATTGGCTCTAACGTGTATTTTAAGCATTTTTTTTCTTGCACCTTTTTTCTCGCATTTGCTTTTTCCTTTAATATAACGAAAATCAGCGCATTTAACTGTAATCCATCTCGTTATCAGAATGTCTATAACGTGTATCTTAAGCAATTTCGTTTTTTTTTTAAGATTGTCATTTTTTTTTCTTGCACTTTTTTTCTCGTAATTGCTTTTTCCTTGAATATAACGAAAATCAGCGCATTTAACTGTAATCCGTTTCGTTATTAGAAGGGCTCTGACGTGTATTATAAGGATTATTTTTTTTCAGGATCGTCATTTTTTTTTTTTGTTGCACCTTTTTTCTCGCAATTGCATTTCCTTTGATATAACGAAAGTCAGCGTATTTAACTGTAATCCTTTTCGTTATTAGAAGGGCTCTGACGTGTATTTTAAGCATTTTCTTTTTTTTTTCAGGATCGTCATTTTTTTTCTCTTTCACCTTTTTTCTCGCAATTGATTTTTCCTTTCATATAACGAAAATCAGCGATTTTAACTGTAATCCGTTTCGTTATCAGAATGGCTCTAACGTGTATTTTCAGCATTTTCGGATTATTTTCAGGATCGTCATTATTTTTTCACGCATATTTTTTCTCGTAATTGCTTTTTCCTTTAATATAACGAATATCAGCGCATTAAACTGTAATCCATCTCGTTATCAGAATGGCTCTAACGTGTATTTTAAGCATTTTCGTTTTTTTTTCAGGATCGTCATTTTTTTTCTTGCACCTTTTTTCTCGCAATTGTTTTTTCCTTAAATATAACGAAAATCAGCGCATTTAACATTAATCCATCTCGTTATCAGAATGGCTCTAACGTATATTTCAAGCATTTTCGTTTTTTTTCAGGATTGTCCTTTTTTTTCTTGCACTTTTTTCTGGAAATTGCTTTTTACTTCAATATAACGAAAATCAGCGATTTTAACTGTAATTCGTTTCGTTATCAGAATGACTCTAACGTGTATTTTAAGCATTTTCGGGTTTTTTTCAGGATCGTCATTTTCTTTTCTTGCACCTTTTTTTCTCGTAATATCTTTTTCCTTTAATATAACGAAAATCAGCGCATTTAACTGTAATCCGTTTCGTTATCAGAATGGCTCTAACGTGTATTTTAAGCATTTTCGGTTTTTTCCAGGATCGTCATTTTTTTTTCTTGCACCTTTTTCGTGCAATTGCTTTTTCCTTTAATATGAGAAAAATCAGCCATTGAAACTGTAATCCGTTTCGTTATCAGAATGGCTCTAACGTGTATTTTAAGCATTTTCGGGATTTTTTCTGGATCGTCATCTTTTTTTTTCTTGCACCTTTTTTCTCCCAATTGCTTTTTCCTTTAATATAACGATTATCAGCGCATTTAACTGTAATCCGTTTCGTTTTCAGAATGGCTCTAACGTGTATTTTAAGCATTTTCGACCTTTTTCAGAATAGTTTTTCTTTTCTAGCACCTTTTTACTCGTAATTACTTTTCCTTTAATATAACAAAAATAGGTGCATTTAACTGTAATCCGTTTTGTTATCAGAATGCCTCTAACGTATATTTTAAGCTATTTCGTTTTTTTTTTCAGGATCGTCTTTTTTTTCTTGCAACTTTTTTATCGCAATTGCTTTTTCCTTTAATATAACGAAAATCAGCGATTTTAACTGTAATCTGTTTTGTTATCTAACGTGTAATTTAAGCATTTTCTTTTTTTTTCAGGATCGTCATTTTTTTTCTTGCACCTTTTTTCTTGGAAACTAACGTGTATTTTAAGCATTTTCGTTTTTTTTTTCAGGATCGTCATTTTTTTTCACTTGTACCTTTTTTAACTGCATTTAACTGTAATCCGTTTCGTTGTCAGAATGCCTCTAACGTGTATTTTAAGCTATTTCGTTTTTTTTCAGGATCGTCTTTTTTTTCTTTCAACTTTTTTATCGCAATTGCTTTTTCCTTTAATATAACGAAAATCAGCGCATTTAACTTTAATCCGTTTCGTTATCAGAATGGCTCTAACATGCATTTTAAGCATTTTCGTTTTTTTCTTCAGTGTAGTAGTGTGGGACGCCCTATACCTGTGGCGAATAGGCGTAGTACCGTTGAATACCACTACTAAATGTAGTGTGCAGATGTACGGAATGACAGTGCAATTACTCAATGCCAAATGAGTATAATATGGAGATGTTTGATGATGAGTATATACATAGAATTAGTCCGCTTGGCACGTCACTCTTCCTTTGCTGCCACCACCCAGTTATACGTCTGGGAACGTCATGTGTGTGTGGGGGTGTAAGAATCGTGTGCAAGAGAGTGTAAGGGAAAAACAGGAGTGTGGGCGTGGATGTATGTGTGTATAATATGCGTGTATGAAAGTGGTTTGGTAGCGTGCGAACCGAGGGGGTGGTGGGTGTATGAGATGTGTGAATGTATGAACGAATAACTGAACGAATGTGTGAGTGAGTAAACAGTTGAGAGACTGCGTGCTTAAACCGACTCGATGTGTACTAATTATTCCTATATGTGCGAGCCTTCAGAGTAATCAACATGTACCTGGAGATTTCAACCATAGGTAAATAGTAATCCTAGAGGCCATCATCTAAGGCGACTTCAACTCTCAGGTAAGTAGTAATCCAAACCTTTAAAAACAATGAAACCAGCTTCCAGGTAAGTACATAAATTTCTTCTGTGACCAATTTTTTTTAGATAATTTATAAATGAATAGGCCAGGAGTATATCCTACGCTCATTCACATATACTGGTCTAATAAATTTAATTTGATGATTATTTTAACGTATGCTCAACCTGCCAGTATCATCAAGATAGAGTTGTATTATTATACTATTGTTAATATCTTTTTTCTTTTCCAGATACAGAATTCAAGTTAATCTTTCTATTCGGATAAAATATTTGAATAATTCTCTTCAGATGGAAAGCTGAAATTGATCTCTTCGTTTCAAATACAATATTCAGATTAATATTTTTTTCCAGTTTTAAGGTAAAATATTTCGTATCCTCCTTCAGCCAAAGTATCCACAATGAGAAACAAATTAAAATGATTTAAAATGAATATGCAAACTTTAAAATAATAATCATTCACTCGGTATTTAAAACATATGATTCAGAAACACTTCACAGATAATTTCGTTTATTATGTGCAGAAATACCGTAATCATTAAATAACAGAACAATTGACATAAATGTAAAAATAAATGAACTTTATAGTTGTTGGCCTTTGCTCCACAGACGTTCACTCTTAGACACCGTTCAAGATGTGACATATATATACATAGAAATATCCGATGGTATACAAACAGTAGCAAAAGGGACCTTAACTAACACAATAAAAATAGATAAATAGCGAAACGAATCAACTTAGAAATCGGGGTTGATGTCACCCCAATAAAATTAATCTAAAATGGATGTGGAGGCGGAAATACCGGAATGATACTAGGCAATATCCTAAAGACTGAATATAGATTAACTTAATAATTGTACTAAAATAACTGCGTATAGGGGCAAGCAGTTATAAACAATTAAAAGAAACGAATTATTAGCTTGACTAATATAAATGAAATATGGCGAATTGACGCAGTCACATAGATGACACCACACTATATAGTTTTCTGAAGAATTTAGTCACGAATAAAGTAAAAAAAAAAAAAAAAAGAGTCAAGTTGTCTATGTTATACCTGGCGTTAATTTTGATGCAATAATAACCACTCTCGACCTGAATTTCACAACTGTACACTACCAATAACTTATCTGATTGCTGGACGAGATAGAAAAATCAGCCAGGGTACTCGAAGAGAGAGAACAAAGCTTTCTGACAAGACAAACGTGTTGAACAAAGGCTGGAAGCGGGCTCCGCTGGAAGCCCACGTGGCAGCTCTTATATACAGAGCTTTCGAGTTATCTTAAAATACTACGTAAAAGTAAATAAACACGTAAAATAACTAAAAATGAAAAACTTTTCTTAAAATGGAATTAATGAAAAATAAAAATGACTCTTAAAACGCAGAGGTAAAAGAACTAACGTAAATAAAAACAAACCCGAATCTAAACAAAAGAATGTCGGGAATAAAATACGCTAAAAAGGCGTAAAATCTCTTAAAACTGAAAAAATAAGTAAAAATGCAAAACCGATTAAACGTCTAAAGATGCTGCTGCTTAAGAAACAACCTCCCGACCTTCTCAATGCAATAAAAGCTCGAATGTTCTATGTACAAAAGATTACGTATTGCAGTGTCATCAACACAAATATATATCCTAGCATTTGAAATGAAAACTCCTTACATCCTAAAAACATTGATAAACATTTAAAAGAGGACGATGCGGCGCGACAACGCGATTTACGTCGCAGAAGAGCAGATAGAAGTGCAGCGAATGATTCTGGTGGCATCTGGCAACTGCAACTAATGTTTATATTCATCTTTTCAGGCCAGGAGATGCTGGAATGGCCTGATATCGTTCTAGGTTGATAGGGCATCCACTTGTCATGCTGCTACGTCGACCCGGAAGCAGCGAGATGATGAAGCTGCGCCAGAGTCGTATCTAACATCACTCGATATCGCCAAAGGGTTTGCCAGGGGTCACTGGTGTTTCAATATTGCTTCCTCGCTCAAGATACGTTCCTGTAAAATCATGGCATTCAATTTCAATCTTAATTGAGGCAGGGCGCACCTTTATGTAACGTAATCGAGGGCGATTGCGGTATCAGAATGGCTCTAACGTGCATTTTAAGCATTTTTGGGTATTTTCAGGATCGGTTACATATCTGCCTTTTTTTTTTTTGGCTTTTTTCCACCTTTTTTCTCTCAATTGCTAAATCCTTTAATATAACGAAAATCAGCGCATTTAACTATAAAACGTTTCATTATCAGAATGGCTCTAACGTGTATTTTAAGCATTTTCGGGTATTTTCAGGATCGGTTACATTGCTGCATTTTTGGGCTTTTTTGCACCTTTTTTCTCGCAATTGCTTTTTCCTTTAATATAACGAAAATCAGCGCATTTAACTGTAATCCGTTTCTTTATCAGAATGGCTCTAACGTGTATTTTAAGCATTTTTTGGGTATTTTCAGGATCGGTTACGTTACTGCCTTTTTTTGCTTTTTTGCACCTTTTTTCTCATAATTGCTTTTTCCTTTAATATAACGAAAATCTGCGCATTTAACTGTAATCCGTTTCGTTATCACAATGGCTCTAACGTGTATTTTCAGCATTTTTGGGTATTTTCAGAATCGGTTACATTACTGCCTTTTTCTTTTTCTTTTTTTTTGCTTTTTTCTTCTTCTTT
>NW_028234440.1:24088343-24097329 GCF_977035675.1 Penaeus japonicus
CGCATTTAACTGTAATCCGTTTCATTATCAGAATGGCTCTAACGTGTATTCTATTTTATATATCTCTTTTTCAGGATCGTATATATCAAATGGATTTTTTTTTCGTGCACCTTTTTTCTCGCAATTGCTTTTCTTTCAATTTTCTATTCTAATATCTAATATATAATATATATTTTAATATGTATTTTTAATAATCATTTTAAGCATTTTTTTCAGGATCGTATATATTATTTGCATATTTTTTCTTGCACCTTTTTTCTCGCAATTGTTTTTTTTCCAATTCCTTTATTCTAATATCTAATATATAATATATATTTTAATATGCATTTCAATATGTATTTTAAGCATTTTTTTCAGGATCGTATATATTACTTTTTTTTTCTTGCACCTTTTCTTCTCGCAATTCCTTTTTCCTTTAATATAACGAAAATCAGCGCATTTAACTGTAATCCATTTCATTATCAGAATGGCTCTAACGTGCATTTTTTTTTCAGGATCGTATATATTACCTGCATATTTTTTCTTGCCCCTTTTTTCTCGTAATTGTATTTTTTCAATTCCTTAATTCTAATATCTAATATCTAATATATATTTTGATATGTATTTTAATATGCCTTTTAAGCAATTTTTTTCAGGATTGTATATATTGTATTTTTTTTCTTGCACCTTTTTTTCTCGCAATTCCTTTTTCCTTTAATATAACGAAAATCAGCGCATTTAACTGTAATCCATTTCATTATCAGAACGGCTCTATCGTGTATTTTTTTTTTCAGGCGTTTCGTTATCAAAATAGCTCTAACGTGTATTTTAAGCATTTTTGGCTTTTTTTCAGGATCGTCATTTTTTTTTCTTGCACCTTTTTTCTCGCAATTGATTTTTCCTTTACTATAACAAAAATCAGTGAATTGAACTGTAATCCGTTTCGTTATCAGAATGGCTCTAACGTGTATTTTAAGCATTTTTGGCTTTTTTTCAGGATCGTCATTTTTTTTTTCTTGCACCTTTTTTCTCGCAATTGATTTTTCCTTTAATATAACAAAAATCAGTGAATTGAACTGTAATCCGTTTCGTTATCAAAATGGCTCTAACGTGTATTTTAAGCATTTTTGGCTTTTTTTCAGGATCGTCATTTTTTTTTTCTTGCACCTTTTTTCTCGCAATTGATTTTTCCTTTAATATAACAAAAATCAGTGAATTGAACTGTAATCCGTTTCGTTATCAAAATGGCTCTAACGTGTATTTTAAGCATTTTTGGCTTTTTTTCAGGATCGTCATTTTTTTTTCTTGCACCTTTTTTCTCGCAATTGATTTTTCCTTTACTATAACAAAAATCAGTGAATTGAACTGTAATCCGTTTCGTTATCAGAATGGCTCTAACGTGTATTTTAAGCATTTTTGGCTTTTTTTTCAGGATCGTCATTTTTTTTTTTCTTGCACCTTTTTTCTCGCAATTGATTTTTCCTTTACTATAACAAAAATCAGTGAATTGAACTGTAATCCGTTTCGTTATCAGAATGGCTCTAACGTGTATTTTAAGCATTTTTGGCTTTTTTTCAGGATCGTCATTTTTTTTTTCTTGCACCTTTTTTCTCGCAATTGATTTTTCCTTTACTATAACAAAAATCAGTGAATTGAACTGTAATCCGTTTCGTTATCAGAATGGCTCTAACGTGTATTTTAAGCATTTTTGGCTTTTTTTCAGGATCGTCATTTTTTTTTCTTGCACCTTTTTTCTCGCAATTGATTTTTCCTTTAATATAACAAAAATCAGTGAATTGAACTGTAATCCGTTTCGTTATCAAAATGGCTCTAACGTGTATTTTAAGCATTTTTGGCTTTTTTTCAGGATCGTCATTTTTTTTTTCTTGCACCTTTTTTCTCGCAATTGATTTTTCCTTTAATATAACAAAAATCAGTGAATTGAACTGTAATCCGTTTCGTTATCAAAATGGCTCTAACGTGTATTTTAAGCATTTTTGGCTTTTTTTCAGGATCGTCATTTTTTTTTTCTTGCACCTTTTTTCTCGCAATTGATTTTTCCTTTAATATAACAAAAATCAGTGAATTGAACTGTAATCCGTTTCGTTATCAGAATGGCTCTAACGTGTATTTTAAGCATTTTTGGCTTTTTTTCAGGATCGTCATTTTTTTTTTCTTGCACCTTTTTTCTCGCAATTGATTTTTCCTTTACTATAACAAAAATCAGTGAATTGAACTGTAATCCGTTTCGTTATCAAAATGGCTCTAACGTGTATTTTAAGCATTTTTGGCTTTTTTTCAGGATCGTCATTTTTTTTTTCTTGCACCTTTTTTCTCGCAATTGATTTTTCCTTTACTATAACAAAAATCAGTGAATTGAACTGTAATCCGTTTCGTTATCAGAATGGCTCTAACGTGTATTTTAAGCATTTTTGGCTTTTTTCAGGATCGTCATTTTTTTTTTTCTTGCACCTTTTTTCTCGCAATTGATTTTTCCTTTACTATAACAAAAATCAGTGAATTGAACTGTAATCCGTTTCGTTATCAGAATGGCTCTAACGTGTATTTTAAGCATTTTTGGCTTTTTTTCAGGATCGTCATTTTTTTTTTCTTGCACCTTTTTTCTCGCAATTGATTTTTCCTTTACTATAACAAAAATCAGTGAATTGAACTGTAATCCGTTTCGTTATCAGAATGGCTCTAACGTGTATTTTAAGCATTTTTGGCTTTTTTTCAGGATCGTCATTTTTTTTTCTTGCACCTTTTTTCTCGCAATTGATTTTTCCTTTAATATAACAAAAATCAGTGAATTGAACTGTAATCCGTTTCGTTATCAAAATGGCTCTAACGTGTATTTTAAGCATTTTTGGCTTTTTTTCAGGATCGTCATTTTTTTTTTCTTGCACCTTTTTTCTCGCAATTGATTTTTCCTTTAATATAACAAAAATCAGTGAATTGAACTGTAATCCGTTTCGTTATCAAAATGGCTCTAACGTGTATTTTAAGCATTTTTGGCTTTTTTTCAGGATCGTCATTTTTTTTTTTCTTGCACCTTTTTTCTCGCAATTGATTTTTCCTTTAATATAACAAAAATCAGTGAATTGAACTGTAATCCGTTTCGTTATCAAAATGGCTCTAACGTGTATTTTAAGCATTTTTGGCTTTTTTTCAGGATCGTCATTTTTTTTTCTTGCACCTTTTTTCTCGCAATTGATTTTTCCTTTACTATAACAAAAATCAGTGAATTGAACTGTAATCCGTTTCGTTATCAGAATGGCTCTAACGTGTATTTTAAGCATTTTTGGCTTTTTTTCAGGATCGTCATTTTTTTTTCTTGCACCTTTTTTCTCGCAATTGATTTTTCCTTTACTATAACAAAAATCAGTGAATTGAACTGTAATCCGTTTCGTTATCAGAATGGCTCTAACGTGTATTTTAAGCATTTTTGGCTTTTTTTCAGGATCGTCATTTTTTTTTCTTGCACCTTTTTTCTCGCAATTGATTTTTCCTTTACTATAACAAAAATCAGTGAATTGAACTGTAATCCGTTTCGTTATCAGAATGGCTCTAACGTGTATTTTAAGCATTTTTGGCTTTTTTTCAGGATCGTCATTTTTTTTTTCTTGCACCTTTTTTCTCGCAATTGATTTTTCCTTTAATATAACAAAAATCAGTGAATTGAACTGTAATCCGTTTCGTTATCAAAATGGCTCTAACGTGTATTTTAAGCATTTTTGGCTTTTTTTCAGGATCGTCATTTTTTTTTTCTTGCACCTTTTTTCTCGCAATTGATTTTTCCTTTAATATAACAAAAATCAGTGAATTGAACTGTAATCCGTTTCGTTATCAAAATGGCTCTAACGTGTATTTTAAGCATTTTTGGCTTTTTTTCAGGATCGTCATTTTTTTTTTTCTTGCACCTTTTTTCTCGCAATTGATTTTTCCTTTACTATAACAAAAATCAGTGAATTGAACTGTAATCCGTTTCGTTATCAGAATGGCTCTAACGTGTATTTTAAGCATTTTTGGCTTTTTTTCAGGATCGTCATTTTTTTTTCTTGCACCTTTTTTCTCGCAATTGATTTTTCCTTTACTATAACAAAAATCAGTGAATTGAACTGTAATCCGTTTCGTTATCAGAATGGCTCTAACGTGTATTTTAAGCATTTTTGGCTTTTTTTCAGGATCGTCATTTTTTTTTTCTTGCACCTTTTTTCTCGCAATTGATTTTTCCTTTACTATAACAAAAATCAGTGAATTGAACTGTAATCCGTTTCGTTATCAGAATGGCTCTAACGTGTATTTTAAGCATTTTTGGCTTTTTTTCAGGATCGTCATTTTTTTTTTCTTGCACCTTTTTTCTCGCAATTGATTTTTCCTTTACTATAACAAAAATCAGTGAATTGAACTGTAATCCGTTTCGTTATCAGAATGGCTCTAACGTGTATTTTAAGCATTTTTGGCTTTTTTTCAGGATCGTCATTTTTTTTTCTTGCACCTTTTTTCTCGCAATTGATTTTTCCTTTAATATAACAAAAATCAGTGAATTGAACTGTAATCCGTTTCGTTATCAAAATGGCTCTAACGTGTATTTTAAGCATTTTTGGCTTTTTTTCAGGATCGTCATTTTTTTTTTTCTTGCACCTTTTTTCTCGCAATTGATTTTTCCTTTAATATAACAAAAATCAGTGAATTGAACTGTAATCCGTTTCGTTATCAGAATGGCTCTAACGTGTATTTTAAGCATTTTTGGCTTTTTTTCAGGATCGTCATTTTTTTTTTTCTTGCACCTTTTTTCTCGCAATTGATTTTTCCTTTAATATAACAAAAATCAGTGAATTGAACTGTAATCCGTTTCGTTATCAAAATGGCTCTAACGTGTATTTTAAGCATTTTTGGCTTTTTTTCAGGATCGTCATTTTTTTTTTCTTGCACCTTTTTTCTCGCAATTGATTTTTCCTTTACTATAACAAAAATCAGTGAATTGAACTGTAATCCGTTTCGTTATCAGAATGGCTCTAACGTGTATTTTAAGCATTTTTGGCTTTTTTTCAGGATCGTCATTTTTTTTTTCTTGCACCTTTTTTCTCGCAATTGATTTTTCCTTTAATATAACAAAAATCAGTGAATTGAACTGTAATCCGTTTCGTTATCAGAATGGCTCTAACGTGTATTTTAAGCATTTTTGGCTTTTTTTCAGGATCGTCATTTTTTTTTTTCTTGCACCTTTTTTCTCGCAATTGATTTTTCCTTTACTATAACAAAAATCAGTGAATTGAACTGTAATCCGTTTTGTAGTGGGTAATCAATAAACTCCGTAGAGTTTATTATAGATGTTTATTTGGTAGCGCGTTACCCAACTACGCGTCATTATTAAAATGTGTGGGTCTGGCGCATTTCAACAAGATGACTCTCGGGTGTAAAAAAAAGAAGTTCATCCCGTAGCCACCGTTTAAAACAAACTGGCTGCCTGACTTAAAAAGGCAATATAAAAAATAGAAGCATCCATATTATACATTTATTAACACAGTCATTCGGAAACAAAACCAATATACATGAATAACACACCATACACTTACTTGTTAAAAAGAGGGTAAAACCACACAGCACGAGAAACTGTCAGCCAGGTAAAATCCAAGAGAGGTCGTCTGCCACTACACAAATCCAAGAACCCTCTCTCTGTTAACTGCCCTGGCCTGACCTTTTATGTGGCAGTTTCCCGCGCTTACGGTAAGGTTTTACCCATAATCCAATAAAATGTAATTAAAAATGAAAAAGGTGTGTCTTAAAATTAAACTTAAAATACATAAAATAAAACTAGAAATAAAACATATACAAAAATGGGCACATAAAAGACTCAAAACAGGAAAGTAGGAAATAAAGTGAAAGAAGGGATCCGAGCGGAGAAACGAGAGAAAACAGGAAGATGTACACAGATGAAAAATGAAGGTAAGGTGTTATAGTCGAAGGAAAAGAGACAAAATCAAGGGAAGGTAAGTAAAGAATATAAGGTAAGCAGTGTATAAGTATTTGTTGTGTAGAGTAGTAGAAATGTAGATGTAGACAAAAACACGGAACAGAAAGGTAAGTCGAAGGAAAATAAAAACGCACTCCATTCTTATTTAAAATAAACACACGCATAACAGCAAAGCCAAATCATCTTGCAGGGCGGAAAGGTCCGTAGATTCTCTAGTGACGTCAGGGGACAGGCGGCCCTAAGTCTGCGGGATGACCCGCCAAATACCAGGGGGGGTAATTCACTACACGTTTCGTTATAAGAATGGCTCTAACGTGTATTTTAAGCATTTTTGGCTTTTTTTTCAGGATCGTCATTTTTTTTTCTTGCACCTTTTTTCTCGCAATTGATTTTTCCTTTACTATAACAAAAATCAGTGAATTGAACTGTAATCCGTTTCGTTATCAGAATGGCTCTAACGTGTATTTTAAGCATTTTTGGCTTTTTTTCAGGATCGTCATTTTTTTTTTTCTTGAACCTTTTTTCTCGCAATTGATTTTTCCTTTAATATAACAAAAATCAGTGAATTGAACTGTAATCCGTTTCGTTATCAAAATGGCTCTAACGTGTATTTTAAGCATTTTTGGCTTTTTTTCAGGATCGTCATTTTTTTTTTCTTGCACCTTTTTTCTCGCAATTGATTTTTCCTTTAATATAACAAAAATCAGTGAATTGAACTGTAATCCGTTTCGTTATCAAAATGGCTCTAACGTATATTTTAAGCATTTTTGGCTTTTTTTCAGGATCGTCATTTTTTTTTTTTTCTTGCACCTTTTTTCTCGCAATTGATTTTTCCTTTAATATAACAAAAATCAGTGAATTGAACTGTAATCCGTTTCGTTATCAAAATGGCTCTAACGTATATTTTAAGCATTTTTGGCATTTTTTCAGGATCGTCATTTTTTTTTTCTTGCACCTTTTTTCTCGCAATTGATTTTTCCTTTACTATAACAAAAATCAGTGAATTGAACTGTAATCCGTTTCGTTATCAGAATGGCTCTAACGTGTATTTTAAGCATTTTTGGCTTTTTTTCAGGATCGTCATTTTTTTTTTCTTGCACCTTTTTTCTCGCAATTGATTTTTCCTTTACTATAACAAAAATCAGTGAATTGAACTGTAATCCGTTTCGTTATCAGAATGGCTCTAACGTGTATTTTAAGCATTTTTGGCTTTTTTCAGGATCGTCATTTTTTTTTTTTTCTTGCACCTTTTTTCTCGCAATTGATTTTTCCTTTACTATAACAAAAATCAGTGAATTGAACTGTAATCCGTTTCGTTATCAGAATGGCTCTAACGTGTATTTTAAGCATTTTTGGCTTTTTTTCAGGATCGTCATTTTTTTTTTCTTGCACCTTTTTTCTCGCAATTGATTTTTTCCTTTACTATAACAAAAATCAGTGAATTGAACTGTAATCCGTTTCGTTATCAGAATGGCTCTAACGTGTATTTTAAGCATTTTTGGCTTTTTTTCAGGATCGTCATTTTTTTTCTTGCACCTTTTTTCTCGCAATTGATTTTTCCTTTAATATAACAAAAATCAGTGAATTGAACTGTAATCCGTTTCGTTATCAAAATGGCTCTAACGTGTATTTTAAGCATTTTTGGCTTTTTTTCAGGATCGTCATTTTTTTTTCTTGCACCTTTTTTCTCGCAATTGATTTTTCCTTTACTATAACAAAAATCAGTGAATTGAACTGTAATCCGTTTCGTTATCAAAATGGCTCTAACGTGTATTTTAAGCATTTTTGGCTTTTTTTCAGGATCGTCATTTTTTTTTTCTTGCACCTTTTTTCTCGCAATTGATTTTTCCTTTAATATAACAAAAATCAGTGAATTGAACTGTAATCCGTTTCGTTATCAAAATGGCTCTAACGTGTATTTTAAGCATTTTTGGTTTTTTTTTCAGGATCGTCATTTTTTTTTTCTTGCACCTTTTTTCTCGCAATTGATTTTTCCTTTAATATAACAAAAATCAGTGAATTGAACTGTAATCCGTTTCGTTATTAAAATGGCTCTAACGTGTATTTTAAGCACTTTTGGCTTTTTTTCAGGATCGTCACTTTTTTTTTCTTGCACCTTTTTTCTCGCAATTGATTTTTCCTTTAATGCATAGAGAAGGTCGGGAGGTTGTTCCTTAAGCAGCAGCATCTTTAGGCGCTTAATCGGTTTTGCACTTTTACTTTTTTTCAGTTTTAAGAGATTTTACGCCTTTTTAGCGTATTTTATTCCCGACATTCTTTTGTTTACATTCGGGTTTGTTTTTATTTACGTTATTTATTTTACCTCTGCGTTGTAAGTGTCATTTTTATTTTTCACTAATTCGATTTTAAGAACAGTATTTCATTTTTAGTTATTTTACGTGTTTATCTACTTTTACGTAGTATTTTAAGATAACTCGAAAGCTCTGTATATAAGAGCAGCCACGTGGGCTTCCAGCGGGGTCCGCTTCCAGCCTTTGTTCAACACGTTTGTCTTGTCAGAAAGCTTTGTTCTCTCTCTTCGAGTACCCTGGCTGATTTTTCTATCTCGTCCAGCAATCAGATAAGTTATTGGTATTGTACAGTTGTGAAATTCAGGTCGAGAGTGGTGATTATTGCATCAAAATTAACGCCAGGTTAGACAAAGTGCCTTCTTTTTACTTTATTCGTGACTAAATTCTTCAGAAAACTATATAGTGTGGTGTCATCTATGTGACTGCGTCAATTTGCCATATTTAATTTATATTAGTCAAGCTAATAATTCGTTTCTTTTAATTGTTTATAACTGCTTGCCCCTATACGCAGTTATTTTAGTACAATTATTAAGTTAATCTTTATTCAGTATTTAGGAAATTGTCTAGTATCATTCCGGTATTTCCGCCTCCCACATCCATTTTAGATTAATCTTATTGGGGCGACATCAACGCCGATTTCTAAGTTGATTCGTTTCGCTATTTAACTATTTTTATTGTATTAGTTAACGCACCTATTGCTAGTCTTTGTATACCATCG
>NW_028234440.1:24097429-24104929 GCF_977035675.1 Penaeus japonicus
TTTTTTTTCGCAATTGATTTTTCCTGGTAATATTAACAAAAATTTCATGGGTGAAATTTTAACTGTTAATCCGTTTGGCGTTTATCAGAATGGCTCTAAACGTATATTTTAAGCTATTTTTGTTTTTCTTTTTTTCAGGATCGTCAATTTTTTTTTTTTTTTCTTGCAAACCTTTTTTATCGCAATTGAATTTTTTCCTTAATATAAACAAAAATCAATGAATTGAACTGTAATCCGTTTCGATATCAGAATGGCTCTAACGTGTATTTTAAGCATTTTTGGCTTTTTTTCAGGATCGGCATTTTTTTTTTCTTGCACCTTTTTTCTTTGATAACTAATGTGCTATTTTAGTAGTCGCTTTTCGTTTTTTTTTTTTCTCGCAATTGCTTTTTCCTTTAATATAACAAAAATCAGTGCATTTAACTGTAAGCTGTTTCGTTATCAGAATGGCTCTAACGTGTATTATAAGCATTTTCAGGGTTTTTTTCAGGATCGTCATTTATTTTGTTTCTTGCACCTTCTTTCTCGCAATAGCTTTTTCCTTTAATATAACGAAAATCAGCGATTTTAAGTGTAATCTGTTTCGTTATCAGAATGGCTCTAACGTGTATTTTAAGCATTTTCGGATTATTTTGAGGATCATCATTTTTTTTCTTGCACCTTTTTTCTCGCAATTGCCTTTTCCTTTAATATAACGAAAATCAGTGCATTTACCTGTAATCCATCTCGTTATCGGAATGCTTCTAACGTGTATTTTATGCATTTTCGGTTTTTTTTCAGGATCGTCATTTTTTTTTCTTCCACCTTTTTTCTCGCATTTGCTTTTTCCTTTAATATAACGAAAATCAGCGCATTTAACTGTAATCCATCTCGTTATCAGAATGTCTATAACGTGTATCTTAAGCAATTTCGTTTTTTTTTAAGATTGTCATTTTTTTTTCTTGCACTTTTTTTTCTCGTAATTGCTTTTTCCTTGAATATAACGAAAATCAGCGCATTTAACTGTAATCCGTTTCGTTATTAGAAGGGCTCTGACGTGTATTATAAGGATTATTTTTTTTCAGGATCGTCATTTTTTTTTTTTTGTTGCACCTTTTTTCTCGCAATTGCTTTTTCCTTTAATATAACGAAAATCAGCGTATTTAACTGTAATCCTTTTCGTTATTAGAAGGGCTCTGACGTGTATTTTAAGCATTTTCTTTTTTTTTCAGGATCGTCATTTTTTTTCTCTTACACCTTTTTTCTCGCAATTGATTTTTCCTTTACCGCATTCAACTGTAACCCGTTTCGTTATCAGAACGGCTCTAACGTGTATTATAAGCATTTTAGGGTCTTTTTCAGGATCGTCATTTTTTTTTGTTTCTTGCACCTTTTTTCTCGCAATAGCTTTTTCCTTTGTTATAACGAAAATCAGCGATTTTAACTGTAATCCGTTTCGTTATCAGAATGGCTCTAACGTGTATTTTCAGCATTTTCGGATTATTTTCAGGATCGTCATTATTTTTTCATGCATATTTTTTCTCGCAATTGCTTTTTCCTTTAATATAACGAATATCAGCGCATTAAACTGTAATCCATCTCGTTATCAGAATGGCTCTAACGTGTATTTCAAGCATTTTCGTTTTTTTTTCAGGATCGTCATTTTTTTTCTTGCACCTTTTTTCTCGCAATTGTTTTTTCCTTAAATATAACGAAAATCAGCGCATTTAACATTAATCCATCTCGTTATCAGAATGGCTCTAACGTATATTTCAAGCATTTTCGTTTTTTTTCAGGATTGTCCTTTTTTTTCTTGCACTTTTTTCTGGAAATTGCTTTTTACTTCAATATAACGAAAATCAGCGATTTTAACTGTAATTCGTTTCGTTATCAGAATGACTCTAACGTGTATTTTAAACATTTTCGGGTTTTTTTCAGGATCGTCATTTTCTTTTCTTGCACCTTTTTTTCTCGTAATATCTTTTTCCTTTAATATAACGAAAATCAGCGCATTTAACTGTAATCCGTTTCGTTATCAGAATGGCTCTAACGTGTATTTTAAGCATTTTCGTTTTTTTCCAGGATCGTCATTTTTTTTTTCTTGCACCTTTTTCGTGCAATTGCTTTTTCCTTTAATATGAGAAAAATCAGCCATTGAAACTGTAATCCGTTTCGTTATCAGAATGGCTCTAACGTGTATTTTAAGCATTTTCGGGATTTTTTCTGGATCGTCATCTTTTTTTTTCTTGCACCTTTTTTCTCCCAATTGCTTTTTCATTTAATATAACGATTATCAGCGCATTTAACTGTAATCCGTTTCGTTTTCAGAATGGCTCTAACGTGTATTTTAAGCATTTTCGACCTTTTTCAGAATAGTTTTTCTTTTCTAGCACCTTTTTACTCGTAATTACTTTTCCTTTAATATAACAAAAATAGGTGCATTTAACTGTAATCCGTTTTGTTATCAGAATGCCTCTAACGTATATCTTAAGCTATTTCGTTTTTTTTTTCAGTATCGTCTTTTTTTTCTTGCAACTTTTTTATCGCAATTGCTTTTTCCTTTAATATAACGAAAATCAGCGATTTTAACTGTAATCTGTTTTGTTATCTAACGTGTAATTTAAGCATTTTCTTTTTTTTCAGGATCGTCATTTTTTTTCTTGCACCTTTTTTCTTTGAAACTAACGTGTATTTTAAGCATTTTCGTTTTTTTTTCAGGATCGTCATTTTTTTTCACTTGTACCTTTTTTAACTGCATTTAACTGTAATCCGTTTCGTTGTCAGAATGCCTCTAACGTGTATTTTAAGCTATTTCGTTTTTTTTTCAGGATCGTCTTTTTTTTCTTTCAACTTTTTTATCGCAATTGCTTTTTCCTTTAATATAACGAAAATCAGCGCATTTAACTTTAATCCGTTTCGTTATCAGAATGCCTCTAACATGCATTTTAAGCATTTTCGTTTTTTTCTTCAGTGTAGTAGTGTGGGACGCCCTATACCTGTGGCGAATAGGCGTAGTACCGTTGAATACCACTACTAAATGTAGTGTGCAGATGTACGGAATGACAGTGCAATTACTCAATGCCAAATGAGTATAATATGGAGATGTTTGATGATGAGTATATACATAGAATTAGTCCGCTTGGCACGTCACTCTTCCTTTGCTGCCACCACCCAGTTATACGTCTGGGAACGTCATGTGTGTGTGGGGGTGTAAGAATCGTGTGCAAGAGAGTGTAAGGGAAAAACAGGAGTGTGGGCGTGGATGTATGTGTGTATAATATGCGTGTATGAAAGTGGTTTGGTAGCGTGCGAACCGAGGGGGTGGTGGGTGTATGAGATGTGTGAATGTATGAACGAATAACTGAACGAATGTGTGAGTGAGTAAACAGTTGAGAGACTGCGTGCTTAAACCGACTCGATGTGTACTAATTATTCCTATATGTGCGAGCCTTCAGAGTAATCAACATGTACCTGGAGATTTCAACCATAGGTAAATAGTAATCCTAGAGGCCATCATCTAAGGCGACTTGAACTCTCAGGTAAGTAGTAATCCAAACCTTTAAAAACAATGAAACCAGCTTCCAGGTAAGTACATAAATTTCTTCTGTGACCAATTTTTTTTAGATAATTTATAAATGAATAGGCCAGGAGTATATCCTACGCTCATTCACATATACTGGTCTAATAAATTTAATTTGATGATTATTTTAACGTATGCTCAACCTGCCAGTATCATCAAGATAGAGTTGTATTATTATACTATTGTTAATATCTTTTTTCTTTTCCAGATACAGAATTCAAGTTAATCTTTATATTCGGATAAAATATTTGAATAATTCTCTTCAGATGGAAAGCTGAAATTGATCTCTTCGTTTCAAATACAATATTCAGATTAATATTTTTTTCCAGTTTTAAGGTAAAATATTTCGTATCCTCCTTCAGCCAAAGTATCCACAATGAGAAACAAATTAAAATGATTTAAAATGAATATGCAAACTTTAAAATAATAATCATTCACTCGGTATTTAAAACATATGATTCAGAAACACTTCACAGATAATTTCGTTTATTATGTGCAGAAATACCGTAATCATTAAATAACAGAACAATTGACATAAATGTAAAAATAAATGAACTTTATAGTTGTTGGCCTTTGCTCCACAGACGTTCACTCTTAGACACCGTTCAAGATGTGACATATATATACATAGAAATATCCGATGGTATACAAACAGTAGCAAAAGGGACCTTAACTAACACAATAAAAATAGATAAATAGCGAAACGAATCAACTTAGAAATCGGGGTTGATGTCACCCCAATAAAATTAATCTAAAATGGATGTGGAGGCGGAAATACCGGAATGATACTAGGCAATATCCTAAAGACTGAATATAGATTAACTTAATAATTGTACTAAAATAACTGCATATAGGGGCAAGCAGTTATAAACAATTAAAAGAAACGAATTATTAGCTTGACTAATATAAATGAAATATGGCGAATTGACGCAGTCACATAGATGACACCACACTATATAGTTTTCTGAAGAATTTAGTCACGAATAAAGTAAAAAAAAAAAAAAAAAAAAGAGTCAAGTTGTCTATGTTATACCTGGCGTATAACCACTCTCGACCTGAATTTCACAACTGTACACTACCAATAACTTATCTGATTGCTGGACGAGATGGAAAAATCAGCCAGGGTACTCGAAGAGAGAGAACAAAGCTTTCTGACAAGACAAACGTGTTGAACAAAGGCTGGAAGCGGGCTCCGCTGGAAGCCCACGTGGCAGCTCTTATATACAGAGCTTTCGAGTTATCTTAAAATACTACGTAAAAGTAAATAAACACGTAAAATAACTAGAAATGAAAAACTTTTCTTAAAATGGAATTAGTGAAAAATAAAAATGACTCTTAAAACGCAGAGGTAAAAGAACTAACGTAAATAAAAACAAACCCGAATCTAAACAAAAGAATGTCGGGAATAAAATACGCTAAAAAGGCGTAAAATCTCTTAAAACTGAAAAAATAAGTAAAAATGCAAAACCGATTAAACGTCTAAAGATGCTGCTGCTTAAGAAACAACCTCCCGACCTTCTCAATGCAATAAAAGCTCGAATGTTCTATGTACAAAAGATTACGTATTGCAGTGTCATCAACACAAATATATATCCTAGCATTTGAAATGAAAACTCCTTACATCCTAAAAACATTGATAAACATTTAAAAGAGGACGATGCGGCGCGACAACGCGATTTACGTCGCAGAAGAGCAGATAGAAGTGCAGCGAATGATTCTGGTGGCATCTGGCAACTGCAACTAATGTTTATATTCATCTTTTCAGGCCAGGAGATGCTGGAATGGCCTGATATCATACTAGATTGATAGGGCATCCACTTGTCATGCTGCTACGTCGACCCGGAAGCAGCGAGATGATGAAGCTGCGCCAGAGTCGTATCTAACGTCACTCGATATCGCCAAAGGGTTTGCCAGGGGTCACTGGTGTTTCAATATTGCTTCCTCGCTCAAGATACGTTCCTGTAAAATCATGGCATTCAATTTCAATCTTAATTGAGGCAGGGCGCACCTTTATGTAACGTAATCGAGGGCGATTGCGGTATCAGAATGGCTCTAACGTGCATTTTAAGCATTTTTGGGTATTTTCAGGATCGGTTACATATCTGCCTTTTTTTTTGGCTTTTTTCCACCTTTTTTCTCTCAATTGCTAAATCCTTTAATATAACGAAAATCAGCGCATTTAACTATAAAACGTTTCATTATCAGAATGGCTCTAACGTGTATTTTAAGCATTTTCGGGTATTTTCAGGATCGGTTACATTGCTGCATTTTTGGGCTTTTTTGCACCTTTTTTCTCGCAATTGCTTTTTCCTTTAATATAACGAAAATCAGCGCATTTAACTGTAATCCGTTTCTTTATCAGAATGGCTCTAACGTGTATTTTAAGCATTTTTTGGGTATTTTCAGGATCGGTTACGTTACTGCCTTTTTTTTGCTTTTTTGCACCTTTTTTCTCATAATTGCTTTTTCCTTTAATATAACGAAAATCATCGCATTTAACTGCAATCCGTTTCGTTACCAGAATGGCTCTAACGTGTATTTTAAGCATTTTTGGGTATTTTCAGGATCGGTTACATTACTGCCTTTTTTTTTTTTTTTTACTTTTTTGCACTTTTTTTTCTCACAATTGCTTTTTCCTTTGATATAACGAAAATCATCGCATTTAACTGCAATCCGTTTCGTTATCAGAATGGCTCTAACGTGTATTTTAAGCATTTTTGGGTATTTTCAGGATCTTATATATTTTGCACTTTTTTGGCTTTTTTGCACCTTTTTTTCTCGCAGTGCTTTTTTTTCACTTCCTTTAATATAACGAAAATCAGCGATTTAACTGTCTTTTTAATCCTTAAAGCATTTTTTTTTTCGTTATCAGAATGGCTCTAACGTGTATTTTAAGCATTTTTGGGTATTTTAGGTCGGTTATATTACTGCCTTTTATGGCTTTTTGCTTGTAACCTTTTTCTCGCAATTGCTTTTTATTTTAATATAACAAAAATCAGTGCATTTAACTGTAATCCGTTTCGTTATCAGAATGGCTCTCACGTGTATTTTAAGTATTTTGGGGTATTTTCAGGATCTGTTACATTACTGCCTTTTTTGGCTTTTATGCACTTTTTTTCTCTCAATTGCTTTTTTCTTTAAAATAACGAAACTCAGCGCATTTAACTGTAATCCGTTTCGTTATTAGAATGGCTCTAACGTGTATTTTAAGCATTTTTTGGAAATTTTCTGATCGGTTACATTATATGCCTTTTTTTGGCTTTTTATGCACCTTTTTTCTTGCAATTGATTTTTCCTTTAATATAGCGAAAATAAGCGTATTTAACTGTAATCCGTTTCGTTATTCAGAATGGGCTCTAACGTGTATTTTAACAAAACGCATTTATTTTTTTGGGTAAGTTTCAGGTTCGGTTAACATTATTGCTATTTTAGACTTTTACACTTTTTTTTGCAATTGTTTTTCCTTTAATATAACGAAAATGAGGCATTTAACTGTAATCCGTTTTGCTATCAGAATGGCTTCTAACGGTATTATGAGATTTTGGCTATTTCCGGGTCGTAATATATTACTGTCATTGTTTTTTAGTTGTACTTTTTTCTCTAATTTCTAAAATCTTTACTATAACGAAAAAATCAGAGCATTAATCTAATCTGTAGCATTAGCAGAATGGTCAAAGTGTATTTTAAGCATTTTTGGCTATTTCAGGGTTGTATTTATTACTGTCATTTTTTTTTCAGTGCACCTTTTTTCTCTCAATTGCTAAAACCTTTAATATAACGAAAATCAGCGCATTTAACTATAATCCGTTTCATTATCAGAATGGCTCAAACGTGTATTTTAAGCATTTTTGGCTATTTTCAGGGTCGTATATATTACTGTCATTTCTTTTAGTGCACCTTTTTTCTCCCAATTGCTAAATCCTTTAATATAACGAAAATCA
>NW_028234440.1:24109929-24112869 GCF_977035675.1 Penaeus japonicus
TTTCGTTATCAGAATGGCTCTAACGTGTATTTTAAGCATTTTTGGCTTTTTTTTTCAGGATCGTCATTTTTTTTTCTTGCACCTTTTTTCTCGCAATTGATTTTTCCTTTAATATAACAAAAATCAGTGAATTGAACTGTAATCCGTTTCGTTATCAGAATGGCTCTAACGTGTATTTTAAGCATTTTTGGCTTTTTTTCAGGATCGTCATTTTTTTTTCTTTCACCTTTTTTCTCGCAATTGATTTTTCCTTTTATATAACAAAAATCAGTGAATTGAACTGTAATCCGTTTCGTTATCAAAATGGCTCTAACGTGTATTTTAAGCATTTTTGGCTTTTTTTCAGGATCGTCATTTTTTTTTTTTGCACCTTTTTTCTCGCAATTGATTTTTCCTTTAATATAACAAAAATCAGTGAATTGAACTGTAATCCGTTTCGTTATCAGAATGGCTCTAACGTGTATTTTAAGCATTTTTGGCTTTTTTTCAGGATCGTCATTTTTTTTTTTCTTGCACCTTTTTTCTCGCAATTGATTTTTCCTTTAATATAACAAAAATCAGTGAATTGAACTGTAAT
Organism: Penaeus japonicus; assembly: GCF_977035675.1. Classification (NCBI taxonomy): domain Eukaryota; kingdom Metazoa; phylum Arthropoda; class Malacostraca; order Decapoda; family Penaeidae; genus Penaeus; species Penaeus japonicus. The sequence continues at coordinate 24,110,507 of NW_028234440.1, forward strand.
CCGTTTCGTTATCAGAATGGCTCTAACGTGTATTTTAAGCATTTTTGGCTTTTTTTCAGGATCGTCATTTTTTTTTTCTTGCACCTTTTTTCTCGCAATTGATTTTTCCTTTAATATAACAAAAATCAGTGAATTGAACTGTAATCCGTTTCGTTATCAGAATGGCTCTAACGTGTATTTTAAGCATTTTTGGCTTTTTTTCAGGATCGTCATTTTTTTTTTTTCTTGCACCTTTTTTCTCGCAATTGATTTTTCCTTTAATATAACAAAAATCAGTGAATTGAACTGTAATCCGTTTCGTTATCAGAATGGCTCTAACGTGTATTTTAAGCATTTTTTGGCTTTTTTTCAGGATCGTCATTTTTTTTTTTCTTGCACCTTTTTTCTCGCAATTGATTTTTCCTTTAATATAACAAAAATCAGTGAATTGAACTGTAATCCGTTTCGTTATCAGAATGGCTCTAACGTGTATTTTAAGCATTTTTGGCTTTTTTTTTCAGGATCGTCATTTTTTTTTTCTTGCACCTTTTTTCTCGCAATTGATTTTTCCTTTAATATAACAAAAATCAGTGAATTGAACTGTAATCCGTTTCGTTATCAAAATGGCTCTAACGTGTATTTTAAGCATTTTTGGCTTTTTTTCAGGATCGTCATTTTTTTTTTCTTGCACCTTTTTTCTCGCAATTGATTTTTCCTTTAATATAACAAAAATCAGTGAATTGAACTGTAATCCGTTTCGTTATCAGAATGGCTCTAACGTGTATTTTAAGCATTTTTGGCTTTTTTTCAGGATCGTCATTTTTTTTTTCTTGCACCTTTTTTCTCGCAATTGATTTTTCCTTTAATATAACAAAAATCAGTGAATTGAACTGTAATCCGTTTCGTTATCAGAATGGCTCTAACGTGTATTTTAAGCATTTTTGGCTTTTTTTCAGGATCGTCATTTTTTTTTTCTTGCACCTTTTTTCTCGCAATTGATTTTTCCTTTAATATAACAAAAATCAGTGAATTGAACTGTAATCCGTTTCGTTATCAGAATGGCTCTAACGTGTATTTTAAGCATTTTTGGCTTTTTTTCAGGATCGTCATTTTTTTTTTCTTGCACCTTTTTTCTCGCAATTGATTTTTCCTTAAATATAACAAAAATCAGTGAATTGAACTGTAATCCGTATTCCGATATCCGTTTTCGTTATATCAATTGGCTCTAACGTGTATACGTGTATCTTTTAAGCATTTTTGGCTTTTTTTCAGGATCGTCATTTTTTTTTCTTGCACCTTTTTCTCGCAATTGATTTTTCCTTTAATATATATAAACAAAAATGCCAGTGAATTGAACTCTGTAATCCGTTTCGTTATCAGAATGGACTCTAGTGTATTTGAAGCATTTTTGGCATTTTTTCAGGATCGTCATTTGTTTTTTTCTTGACCTCTTTTTTCGACAATTGATTTTTTCCTTTAAGATATAGACAAAAATCAGTGAAGATTGAATGTAATCCGTTTCGTTATCAGAATGGCTTAACGTGTATTTGAGCATTTTTGGCTGTTTTTTCAGGATTCGTTCATTTTTTTTTTCTTGCACCTCTTTTTTCCTCGCAATTGATTTCCTTTAATTTAATATAACAAAAATCAGTGGAATTTTAACTGTAATCACGTTTCGGTTCATCAGAAATGGCTTCTAACGTGTACTTTGAAGCAATTTTTGGTTTTTTTTTTTTAGGATCGTCATTTTTTTTTTCTTGCACCTTTTTTTTCGCAATTGATTTTTCCTTTAATATAACAAAAATCAGTGAATTGAACGTAATCCGTTCGATTATCAGAATTGGCTCTATCGGGTTATTTGAAGCAATTTTTGGCTTTTTTTCAGTATCGTCATTTTTTTTTTCTTGCACCTCTTTTTTCGCAATTGATTTTCCCTTTAAATCTAACAAAAATCAGTGATTGAACTGTAATCTTTTTTTTAGTGGGTAATCATAAACGTAGAGTTATTATAGATTTTTTTTTATTTGTACTGTGTTTTTCCCATACTCATTATTAAATGTTCGATCTGCCGTCATTTTAACAAGATGACTTCGGGTTTAAAAAAAAAAGAAGTTCATGCTGTAACACGTATAAAATCAAACTGCTCCTTAATTAAAAAGTATAATAGAAAGCAATCAAATTACATTTATTAAGTCATTTCGGATAACAAGCATGAATACATGAACATATACAAACATACACTTACTTGTTAAAAAGAGGGTAAACAACACCAGCACGAGAATGTCAGCGTAATAATCCAAGAAGGTCGTCTTGCCACTACACAAATCCAAGAACCTCTCTCTGTTATGACTGCCCTGACTTTATTGTGCAGTTTTCCCGCGCTT